>NW_026605934.1:0-69255 GCF_947563725.1 Argiope bruennichi
CTTCTGTTCTTTATTTTTTTGGTATAATACATCTATCCCAAGCAGTAAGAGAAGTCGCTAAACGATTGGCCAAGCATCGCAGCCATCTGATATACGCCGCCCGTATTTTGCCAATGTCACCTTTGCATTGGCGCGACATCGGATTTGACCATATTTTTTTCTCTCGCCTCTGAAGATCGCTTTTTCATCGGGGCGAACTCCTACGGCGACTTAGTGAAAAAGACCGGCTCAAAGCAATTGGCCCATAGTCGCCTCGATGTCGGGAAAGTTGCTTTTCCTAGGTGGCGCTATGCGAACATATTTTAGAAATTTCCCATGAATCACCTGGCGTGTATTGGATTTTGAAATTCAACCAGCAACGCATACTGTCATTTCAAGAAACTTGGTAAGTGTAAAGTTTTTATTATTATATATTTGTAAATAATATATTATTTATTCTAAATAGTGAATAAAAAATTTTATTTTTGTTGAAGCCGTACGAACTCGTTGCTTACCTGAAACATGGAGTTGCACGTGATATTATTAGCGTTAGGCGTAAGCGACCATTATCATTTCTTTTCTTGTTTATATTCTTTTCAAGTGATTTTATTTCCTATCTTTTTTTGTGTGTGTGTCTGTTCTTAAATTATTGCAGATATTTTTCCATTTCATTTACAATGCCTTTCCTTTTGTTAACAATTTCTAATGAAAAAAGTTTTTAAAAAAATATTAAATTGTGTTCTTATGTTTTGGTTTTGCAATAACATTTGTGTTATTATTTTTATTTCGACATAAGGCTAAAAAAAATAGATTAGCAGAATATATTTATTGTAAATTTCAAAAAAAAAAAAAAATCTTTAAAACTTGCAATTATGTAGTTATATTTGAATACTCTTATGTGAATAGTTTATAATTATTTCACCTTTCATAAAATAGTAACATAAATTTTACACCCATTAGTTTATATTATTTTTCTCTATTGTCCTAAACATTATTATAATATTTGCCTATATAGTTCATTATCAGATTGAAAACATTATCAAGCTTATGAAGTTCTATATATCTATTTTACTCCTTAATTACATATCTCCAATTGTCAACAAATATTTTATTTGTACTTTTAAAAGAAGTGAAAGCTCAATCATTATTCTAATTAAGGAATATGTTTTTTAGGTTCATCAAATCTGCAAAAAGAAGAGTGAACTTGAAAAAAAGTATATGTATAATTCTTTATATGTATTACCAGCAAAATATGAAATCCAGTATTCTATAGAATGGCCAAGCATTGTATATAATGCCTAAAACAAGCCAGTAATGTATGAAACAATTTGTATTTCATACATTTTCTAAGCATTCTATAGAATGCCAAATGACAACCTGGCAAATTATGAAATACATCTCTCATTCAATGAAATAAAAATTTTGTGCAACCTTTGTTTCAAAACTGAAAATGCAATTAAAGATAAAATAAATTTTAAAATTGATCTATAAATATAAACAAAAAAAAATCTCACTATTTGTTTGGAAACTACTGTGCAAGTTTCTATTCCTGACTTCAAAAAAGAGCAAAATATTGGAAGTTACAATTAATGTGACGGAGTATGGTTTCTACCGACTTGGAACATCAGAAGGAAATTTAAAACAATTATATGCGAGACAATTATATGTCCCAATTCACTTAATATCCTAAGAACTTGTTTAGAATTGAAGATATTCCAAATCACAAAATTTCTCTCTGGTCAGTTGCAATTACTGAGAGCAGTGGAAGCAATCGAGGATTTATCAGATGTATGTGTTTAAGTGCCAAAATATGTAATGTCTTTTCGTGAAAAATGTAGTAAAACTTCAAAATGTTGCAATGTGATAGGCTTGAATGACAAGTAGGTAAATTTTAATTTCTGATTTTTTTTATCTGAAAACTTATTTGCCTTAATTAGAAAGGCATAAATTTTGTTTTGTACAAATTTTATTTTTCTATATAATTTGAATAAATTTTTTTAATGGCAACCTCATTATTTTTTCAGACTGATAATTCAAGTGATTTTCATTCTATTTAGCTTAGTTAATTTTCCTTTTCATTTACAATTTTTCTATGAAAGAAGTTTAATAAAGTATTAAATAACATTTTTTATATTTTGGTATTGAAATAACATTTGTGTAATTATTTTTATTTTGACATGAGGCAAAAAAAAAGTTTAGCAGAATGTATTTATTTTAAACTTCAAAAAAAAAAAAATTCTTTAAAACTTGAGATTATGCAGGCACTTTTGAGTTCTCTTATATGAATAGTTTATATGAATAAAACAGTAACATAAATTTTACTCCCATTAGTTTGAGTTTTTTTTTTTTTCTTTATTATCCTTAACATTGTTATAAAGTTTGCTTACACAGTGGGGTATCAGAACAAAAATATTATGCTTATGAAGTTCTATAAGACTTTTGTTTGTTAATTACTCATCTCCAATTGTCAACAAATGAAGCGAAATCTCAATTACTATTATAATTGTTTTCTAGGTTCAGCAAAAAGGAAAAATGAAATGTATAAATAAATGTATAATTTTTTATATGTAGCTGAAGATTCAGTTATGTATAATATTTATATAAATGTGTGTGGATTTTTAGAAATTTCAAACTCTTCAAGTATTACATAATAAATAAAGTTTAAATAAATTTTTTATAAATTACTTTGTGTCAATATTATTTATTCTTCTAAATTATAAGTCATAGTTTCAGGATTTTGCTTGGGTGTATAAGTCATTACAGAAAATTCAGTAAAAAATTTCAAGTAAATTATTATTTTACTTTGTATTTCTAAAATATTATTTAATGAAGGTCTTTGTAAATAAATTGTTTTGCATAGTTGTTTTTCTTTTCTCCTAAAAATAAAGAGGGGAAAATAATAATTAAAAAAATATTTGTCTAAAGAAATTTTGTATAATTGAAAGTAGTGTTTACATTTTTAGGTATGGAGTTTTTGTGAAATATTCAGAGTTAATCATAGATCAAATTTGGTTCTTGTGCCATGAAACAAAACCAAACTAATCATAGATTTTTTTAAAAATTAGAAATTTGAAGTAAATTGTTAATTTGTGCTTGCAAAATGTTATCAATTGGACATTAGCTAACACTAACATTTGTAATGAGGTATAAAATTTCTACACCATAAAGTAACTTTGTAAATTAATAATAAATAAGATTTCGTATAAGTGAAAGAAGTGTTGTATTTTTGTGCATGGAATTTTTGTGAAACATATTTTTCAAATATTCAGAGTTAATCATAGATCAAATTTGGTTATTTTGCCACAAATCTAAACCTCACTAAACATAAATTATGAAAATATTAGAAATTTGAAGTAAGTTATTAAATAAGAAGTAAGTTTGTGCTTGTAAATTGTTGTTTATTGAATATTAGCCAACACTAACATTTATAATGAGGTTTAAAATTAATGCAATATGAAGTAACTCTGTAAATTAATAGTAAATAAAATTTCCTATAATGGGAAGAAGTGTTCCATGTTTGGGTATGGAATTTTTGTGAAATATTCAGTGTTAATCATTAATTAAATTTCGTTCTTGTCCTACAAATCCAAACAACTAAATATAGATCAAGAAAATATTAGAAATTTGAAGTAAATTATTAATTTGTGCTTGTAAAATGTTGTATGTTGGACATCAACCGACACTAACATTTATAATGTGTAAAATTTCTACAACTTGAAGAAACTTTGCATGTTAATAGTAAATATAAGGAATTTTGTAGAATTGAAAGGAGTGCTGCATTTTTGTGTATGGAATTTTTGAGAAATATTCAGTGTTAATCAAAGATCAAATTTAATTCTTGTGCCATAAAACCAAACTAATCATAGATAATAAAAAAAATATTAGAAATTTGAAGTAAATTATTATTTTGTGCTTGTAAAATGTTATCTATTGGGCATTAGCTAACACTAAAATTTATAATGAGGTATAAAATTTCTTCATGAAGTAATTTTAAAAATCAATAGTAAATAGAATCAGTAAAATTGAAAGAAGCGTTACATTTTTGTATATGGAATTTTTATGAAACATATTTGTGAAATATTCGGGGTTTAACATTGATCAAATTTTGTTATTTTGCTACGAATCTAAACCTCACTAAACATAAATTATGAAAATATTAGAAATTTAAAGTAACTTATTAATTTGTGCTTGTAAAATATTTTCTATTGAAGAAACATATAATAGGAATTATATAATTTAGTGTTTTAAACTAATTTTAACCAATGCATTAAATTTTAGGGTGTTAAAATAGGAATTTGTGTTTTATTCATTATTCTTTAGGAATTATTTGTTTATTGCTCACATTAAGCAATATAAAAGTGTGTATAGTAAAAAAAAAATTAATAAGAATTATATATTTTTCTGTTTCGAATTTTTATAAAATAGCTTTTAAAAACAGATGATATAGGCAATATATATAATACATCTACTTTTAAATTTCTAATATCAGTTAAAATCATACTGATTAATTATATAATTGAAACTACGATTATGTTAACATTTCTTCCCATGCATTAAACAATGAAAATAAATAGGAAATATCAATGAAGGAAATAAATCTTATATGTAGATAGATGTTCAAGGGATCAAATTTAAAATTATTTCAGATAATTTTAACATTTGTTTATTTTTTTTAAAGAGCAGTAAAAAAATGACATTTAAACATTTTATAGGGTAAGATTGCGGTAAAATCTATGCTATAATAATAGTTAAAAAAAAGTTGGAAGAATTGTTAGAATGACATTTTCCATGAATTTTTATCGAAAACAAGTATTTTATGGAATTTTAAATTTATCAAAATAAATAACAAACACTATTATTAATAGGTAAAAAAGAAAAGTAAACTATTCAAAATATCTCGTATTTTCAGTCTTTTGACAAAATTTTGAAAGTATGATAGTTTTAAATATTATGACACTAGTTTCTAGAGTTTGAGAAAATTGAATAACCATTAAACTAATATTTCAATTTGACACCAGCAAGTGTTCAGAAATAAATTGCCTATTGATTGGCATTTGGTTGCCCATTGCTAAAATACATGGGGAAATGATTGGTATTGGGTCGTTCATTGCTAAAACACATGGGAAAATGATTGGTATTGGGTCGCCCATTGATAAAACAGGTCGCGAAATGCTTGGTATAACGTCGCCCGTGATAATAACAAGTCGCCAAAGGATCGGCAAATACGTCGAAAACAAGTCGGGGCGACCATCGCGCGGCGAACCGCCGGGGGACATGACCAATGTCGGGGCGAGATAGCCTCCGATCTCGCCCCAATCTCGCTCGCTCCGTGGGGCGATGGTTGGCCAACGATCTTTTGCTGCTTGGGATTACTCCTAATTCAATTCCATGTGCATAGCACAACTGCTGATTTGCACCAATCACCTTTCCAACTTTTTTCATAATTGTTGCTCCATCAGTCGTTATGGATACAATATTTTCTTTCAGGGATAATCCATGTTTCGCTAATTTAGATTTAAGCAATTAATTAAGCCATTAATTAGCTAATTAATTTCTCCCGTTAGGCAGACATAAAAAAAACGTATACTATTTTGCTATGTTCGCAATACCTGAACATATAATGGAGACAATTTAAAAAATTTCTAGTAAATACCAAAAAACCGGTATTTAAACTTGTGAATACCGGTATTACAAAATTGTACAAATGTCTTCAAATACCGGTATTCGGTATACCGGTATTGCAATCCCTACTGAGGATGCTAAACTTCTATAGCTTTAATATATATATATATATATTGTATCTAATTAAAGCCCAAAATTTTCTTTAACATTGACTTATTTAAATTTTATAGTATTGCCATTTTTTGAAGAGATATAATTGAACAAATATAACAGAATTGGAGATATAATTCATAAGATGGTTTTGTTCTTAACTAAGAGTTATTTAAAACCTAAGAATTCAAGAAACTCTTATGGGCAAATTTTTCGAAAACTGTAAAAGCTTTTCCCCAATGTATCTTTCATATAAAAGAAAGTAAATAAAGAAATTCGAGAGAAATATATTTGGTAGAATGTAATTCCTACCACAGATTTTCAATGTGAAGTCCATAAACATTATAGCAGAGCCCAGACAATCGAATGAAACATTCTTTGTGAGAACAATAAAGATTCAGCTACGCAGACCTTCAAAGCCGTCTTCAATTGGTTCATACTTTACGTTTCTTCAAACGAAGAATCAAACTTAGCGCATGCAAAAACCAGGCTTTTATCAATATATCCAGTCTTACTTTAGAGATGTCTCTCATTTAACAAATTATGTTTTATAATTCCAAGTCGCATCCGCACTCTTTATGGTGAACAGAAGACTTTTATAACAAATAAAGCAATACATTCTACAGAACATCATTACACAACAATCCTTAAGCTTCAATCAAAATACGAAATCTTTACTAAAAGCTATTTTGCTAGAAAGTGCTCAGATTAATTTCAGAATAAAAATATTCAACCTTTATTCTTAATTTAATCTATATTGTTTCTGATAATGTAAGTAAATAAATTTAACATGTGGCATCATAGTCACTTCATAGTCTCATGACCATTGTAACTACTGGGGCACCTAGATGCATAGCAAAATACTGCACTGTGTGACGCACTACACTTGAACGTTCGTCTAAAAATTTGAGCTGTGTAAAACTGTTGTTTACAATTTATACAATGAGTAGAAAATATATGCTATTGTTGAGCTTTTGCCAATTAAAATGCAAAAAGAAAGACAATTACTGAAAAGAATTTTTTCAAATTCACAATTAATATCCTGAATCTTTAAAGATATCGACTAAAAGATTTGAAAATCTTGAACATATTAGTTTGATAAGCATGTAGTTGTTTAAATGAACAAATATAAACACTCATAAGTAGTCAAAAGTAAAGAAATTATCAAAAATATTAATTAATTAAATTTCAACTTGAATGTAACTTCTACTGCACATCGCATCGGTTTTAAATAACCATACCATATTACTTAAAAAAGATTTTATTCCTATCCCCTCCCCCTCGCACAAAATTATAAACCTTGGACAAAGCCGCGAAATCCAAAAGTTTTAGATTTTTACATGAGCATTTCGTGCTTTGTAATATGCTGGGGGGAAAACTTAAGACATGAAATGCCTTTTTTCCTTCTTTCCGGTTGAAAACAAATTTGATGTAGACTTATAATTGCAATAACAAGATCACAGCCATATTTCATTGATCTAAGTTGTGTTTTTGAGCTATTGCTTTTGCATGTTTGAGAAAGTACATACAGACAGATGATCAATACCTTTACAGATATGATATATCATTTGATACCGATAAACGCTTTAGATATTAAATCTATGCATTAAATAGTATTCATCTAATTTTTTACAATTTGAAGTTAAACGTGTTCCCTTGTAGAGGGACAGCCAGACAAACTTCCTGTTAAGTGTGTTTGCACTTCCTGTTAAGTGATTTTCATCAAAATTTTATCGAAACTAATAAGTTTATGGGAGAAAAAAAAACCTAAATAAATTCTAATCTAACCTAATTCACCTAACTATTTTGTATTATTGTGTTCACAGACAAGCATAATCAAAAAATGTATTTTCGGATCAAAAAAGGTCTGAAAGTGGAGGTTCCTCAAAATCTCAAGTTCAAATTCTTTAATGTTTACAGTATGTACTTTATTTTGCATACTTCGTAAAAGTAAACTTTACTTCGCATAAAAAAAGAAAGCAATTATTTCAGATCATAAATGAATTATTCTTATCTTTATAAGCAATTATTAATATTTGTTGGGTATTATTTTGTTATTTAATGCTCTCTCTGAGAGGGGATTGTTTATTTAGAATTTCCTCCAGCTTCAGAAAATCCAGCTTCAGACCAATAAGTGTATTACTAAACTGGGGTATAATAAATAGAAGAATATTGAAATTTTAGGATATAAAAAAAATGGACGATTTGATTTTAAAAATTATTGTTTTCACTAATTTCAGATATCTTGAAATTATTTCAAAAACTGCAATTCCTTAAAAGTTAAAATTGAAAAAAATAAATATCTCTTTTCTCAATTACATTTAACCTATGCTAGAAAGATCTCGTCGATTGTATTTTCTTCCATGTCTATCGTCCACAAAGCTTAAACTCATTTAAAAACCTGGTGGAATGGAAGGAATGAGATAAAATTTTCTTTTTATTTAATCACCGAAAACTTCTTTTAAAGCAATAATCTCTAAGGAGTTGCAGTTAACGAAGAATTTTAAAAACAGATGTTAATTGTTATGATGGGATTCCTATCCTTCCTACACTGTATATAAATAATCAAACAAAATTATAATAAAATAGAATCAAAATTACTGCAATTATCGTGTCCATGAATATGCTTTTCGTTGAGTCACTTTAAATTATGACATTGTTGACATGATGAATTAAAGAAGAACAGTACTCTATCGATCTTATAAAAATTTTGCCTCGGAACACTTTTTTTTTTCAAATCGAGTCAAATTATTTATATACTGTTCTTACAATTTTTTCCAAATGTTTCAGGTGCTAAATTTGTAATATTTTCAAGTGTATCCAAAAGAGTATCACAATAGATTGATTCAGGCTTCTAAACTTTAAAAAAATTTATTGAATGTAATTTATTTTGTTTCAAAGTTGATTAAAATTACATTTCATAACATGTAATAGTGACCTTAATATAAAATATCTTTGAATCAACTCTTTAGAATAACTAAGAAAAAAAATATGAATTTTTTTTTTAATATAATAATTAGATCACGATAACTCGTTATATTTTAAAATGTTCTAAAATAACAATTCATTCATGCAGAAAGCAATGTGACCTTTCAATGTAATTAAAAAGTTTCGTTCCATTCATGTTGTTGACATATAAATACGCCTGAAATCATGCATAATATCAGTTTGCTTTTACTTTCTTGGCAAATAAACATCACAATGATATCTCAGGTAAGATTTTGAATATCAAATTCTTAGAAATATATCTTTCTTTGTTTAATTTTAATTACAATTATTTTATTATAAAAATAAATTTAAAAAGGATTTTTTAAATATTTCATTATTATAACAAAAGAAATATTTCTTATTATAATGATTTTTTTTCTATTTTAATCCTTAATATAAAATTCCTTATAATAAATATTATTGAATCCTTAAATATATTATTATTATTATTTCGAATTTACAACGTTATAGCATAAAATGTTATTGAAATTTATTTGAATTTGTCGATATGACAAATAAGCCCTGAAAATATTAAAACAGCGTAATGTTATTGCGAGTGTGCAAAGCTTCAAATTCTCGCATATCAGAAAAGGAGATGAAAATTGATTACAATTTTCTATCATTTTAAACATGATAAAAATTAAATAAGATTGAAATGAAACAAGTCAAGTTCAATTGCATTATACACATTTTCTCAACATAATTTTAAAATAAATTTTTAATATTTTATTACAATAGCTTAATTTGAACGAAATCTAGCTGCATTAATTGATAACATTAATCTGGCAATATCAATCAATTTGCATGATTTACATATAATCAGAGCAAAAAAAACCCTCATATTTTAAATTAAAGTTGAGCAATAAATAAACAGCATTTTGAATACCATACAACAACAGCAAGATAATAAATTAGTTGGCGAAATCGGTGTTTTGGCGAGGAGTTAAAAGTTTCTTTTGTTATACTTTCTGAAAACCCTGGACAAAGGAGAGCAAATGGCCAATGATGACATATCTAAATTTTCAAGAGCTTTCAAATGAAATAAAAATTGACCAAATCGATGCAGCTGATGGGGCTGGGGGGGGGTTCTGATGCAGTTTCCTCCTTAGAGAACTTACAGTGAAATAAAAAATATAAAATTCTACTCTGCATCTATATAGTGGCTTAACGAACAGGACAAAGGCGCAAGTCATACCGGAATTTACAGGAGAAAAATTTACTGCTTTTATTTCAATGTTAGCATCTTGAAGGGCTTAAAAATTAATGTTATACCCCCTTTTCGCTAAACCATTGATAAAGAATGCGGGAAGGAAGGAAAATCATAACATGTCCTCAGGAAACTCTTACAAAGCCATACGAATGAAAGTGAAGATCAGACAGGTATCTGCATCTAGAGGTCATGAGCATTCAGAAGGAAATCAGAAAAATGTTTGGGAATTGATTCCTTGGTTTTACAGCTTATTTTAACTATATACATGCATTCTAAATATTCTGAATGTTTTTTTTTCATTCATAACAGGCTTTTATTTTGGCTGCCTTGGCAGTGGCTGCTTTTGCCAGCTTACATCATGAGGTAAGTGCCAAAACCATTAACTTTTTTTGCATGTTATCTCGCTCGTTCCTACAACTTAAAAGAAAATGTAATGTGGTCATATAAAAAGAAATTATATTAATGTCTTAAAAATATGATATCTTCAATAAAAATTTCATGCAAATTTTCTATTTCAGGTAAGAATATATTATTCAAAAGAAATAGCTGTTTGCTAAGAAATATTATTGGTATAAACTTATTAGAAATGTATTCTGCAACTATCAATATTTATTTTTATCAAATGACACTTTTTCCATTGTCGATAGTCAGTAAATAAAACTAAAACGATTGACTACAGATCTCATAAAAATACTGTAATTGCAAAAAAAATTATAATCGGAAGAACATACTTATCTTAAATAAAAATTCTCACACATTTTCTTTTTCCTTTTAGCCTATCCACCATCCCCAACCCTTCAAGTTCGGCTACAGTGTAAAGGACAAGCACGGTGAACAGCATCGTGAAGAAGTCGGCGACGGAAAGAACGTGAAGGGAAGCTACGGATTCACAGATGCCAGGGGAATCCATCGACAAGTCAACTACGTAGCTGACCATGCTGGATTCAGAGCTCAGGTCAAGACCAATGAACCCGGAACTGCCAACCAGAACCCAGCAGCCGTTCACATCATCTCTGATGCTCCCTACGGACACGGAGGATATGCCGGAGTTGGAGGGGCAGGATATGGATACGCCGGAGTTGGAGCAGCTGGATTGGGCTACGGATACGGTGGTCTAGGAGCAGCTGGTTTAGGATACGGATATGCTGGAGTTGGAGGATATGGTGGCCTCGGCTATGGAGGATATGGTCTTGGCAATGGACGCCTTGCAGGTTTAGGATATGCTCGTTACGGGTTTTAAACGTATATTTGTTATGCTTCTTATCTAGTTGTCGAATAAATGTTTATTTGTCACATTTCAGAGAAGTTTCTTCTTCTGTCAACTGAAAATCTTCACAATTGTAATACCAAAGTAATTTGACTCTAAAATGAAATATAAAAAGTTAAAGCAAAATTATTGGAATTTCAAAAGAAAATAAATTTGAATATAGTTTTAATAAAGCTTGAAAAAGGATAATAATGTCACAAAATTCAATTTCTCTTTTGGTTTATACTGAACTCAGAATTGTTTAAAGTCCTCTAAAGTTCTCTTTTAACCTAAATCGGCTCTATTTCATTTTTACAAATGATAAGATTTCTAAAAATATATAATATGAAATCAATAAGAATATTCGATTTGTTTTCATAAATAGAACTTTCAGACAGTTTTAATTGTATTTGAAATATTTAAAAAAATGTTTCATTTAATTTTATATTGAATGCTCATAAAATTTAAACCTTTCTGAATACATAAGCTAAAGATAACTTATAAAACATAAAATTTGTTTTTCCAAAATAATAAGCATTTTTTTTAAATATCGAGTTCTAAAAATTTGTTTAAAACTATGTATATACATGGAGATATAATTTTAAGATGATTTTTTAGGGGAAAAAAACTAACTTAAAATTGTATCTCATTGTATATGGGATCATCTTTAGATATCTCTCTGGGAGATATTTAAAGTATAAAAATTCAGGAAATTCTCTTCAGGAAATTTTTTTTAATAATTTTTAAAGTTTTTCTCAATTTATCTTTCATATACTAGAAAGACAAAAACTTCTAGAGAAAGATATATACTACAATAAGATATATACTGGAAAGCAGAGATTTTTGAAAACGATTCTCAAAATGAAATTCATAAACTTTATTTACAACCTAATTAAACATAATTACAATTTTTTGGATAGCAAAGCAAAAAAGATCTTCAACGGCATCTACAAATTATTTGCACTTTATATTTCTTCAAAAGAGGAAGTCAAACATATCCGAATATAGCGAAACCGAGAAAACGAAATATCCGAATATAGCGAAAACCTATCGTTTTCATCTATTTCATGCAGTCTGACCAAGTATCACATTCAACAAATCATATTTCATAAGTGTATCTCATAATTCCAGGTTTCCATAATTCCATGAGCAAGCTTTATGGCGAACAGAAGACTCTTACCATAAATAAAGCGATACATTCTAAAGAATATATTACACAACAATCCTTAAGCGTGCATCAAAATGTGAAATCTCTACTAGAAGGAGTTTTATTAGAAAGCTCTCAGATAAATTTTGGAGTACAACCTTTATTCCTAATTTATTTTGCTTCTTATAAAGTGAATAAATGGATTTAACCTGTGGCATCATAATCATGTGACAATCTTAACTACTCTGGCAAACATTGCCGCTCAACAACTAGATAAATGGCAAAATACTGTCCATCACACCGTACTTGCATGTTCGTCTGAAAACATGCACTGTGCAAAAATTTGTCTACCATTTAAACAATGAGTAGAAATTGTATGATATTGCTCAACTTTTGCCAATTAAAATGCAAAAAGAAAGACGACTGCTGACAAGAAATTTTTTCAAATTCCCAATTAACATCCTGAAGCTTTAAAAATATCGAATAAAAAATTTGAAAGGAAATTTTTAAATTTTGATCATACTAGTTTGCTAAGCAGATAGGATTTAAAGTAAATAAATTTTAAAAACCATATGAAGTCAAAAGTAAATAACTGATAAAAGACATCAGTATGTTTAAAGTTAAACTTGAATACAACCGAAGAATACTTCTAATGCACATCGCATCAATTTTAAATAAATATTAAAAACTGATAAAAGACAATAAATTAATTCCTTCCAGTAATTATTAGTTATCTTATCACACAAACACAGTATAAATCAAAAACCAGAAGAAGTGGTCGTCCCGCATCATTCTGTCATATTATTAAAAAAAAAAAGATTTTATCTCAACATCCCTTCCGTGGGCAAAACCGTGAACACAAAGAGTTTTAGGTTTTTACATTTTATCCCACAATTTTCAGATTTTTGTTTTCAGAATCTTGGAGCATTTTAGCATGAGCATGAGCATTTTATGTTATATAGTATATTGAATAAAAGACTTTAAAGGCATAAGATGTCTTTATTCCGCTTTCCGATTGAAAACAAATTAGATGGAGACTTACAATTGTAATACCAAGATCACATATCATATTTCATTGTTCTAAGTTCTTGTGTTATTGAGTAATTATATTAATATGCTTTAGAAAGTGCAGACAAACAGATGATCAATTCATTTACAGATATAGTACAAAATTTGATAGAGATCGACTTTATATGCTAAATCTGAGCGTTAAATTATATTCATCTAACCTTTTACATGTTGAAATTATTGTATTTCCTTGTACCGTGGCAACCAGACAAGCGTATTTCCTGTGTTTATTCAAAATTTAATAAAGGTCTCCAAGTTCGGTGGGGGAAAAACCACATATCAAATTTAATCTATCTAACTCAAAACGTTTTAGTGTTATTGTGTTCATAGACAGAAATAATTCCAAAAATGTGTATTTCGGGCCCAGAGAGATTTGAAACGTGTAGGTTTGTCAAAATTACAAGATCAAATTCTTTAATGTTTAAAATACTTTATCTTAGCATACTTCGTAAAAGTAAACTTTACTTCGCATAAAGAAAGCAATTATTTCAGACCATAAATGAATTATTCTTAATTTTATTAGTAACGATTAAGATTTTTTGAACATAATTGTGTTATTTTATGCTCTGTCTTTGAGTTGATAGTTTATTTAGAATTTTACCGAGATTAAGAAAATGCGTCAATAAGCTTATTACTGAATCTAGATATAATATTGCCGCATTGAAAAAAAGCAATAGACTTTCTATAGCCGAATGGTCATCACACTGGTCTTGTAAACAAGAGATCGCGAGTTCGAATCCCGATAGATGCAAATAAGATTCCAAAGTTGCGTAAATATTTTTTCTTGATTTATGTTCGTTATTTCGTGTTCCAGAAGATTCTGGACCTTTCTTACTGTCGCCAGAAAAGTATTCTGGAACCTTCCCTGCTAGTATAAAAACCGAAAATCTCTCAGACACGGTGTTGTGAATTCAAGGTTGAGTTAATAAATTGGCTTAGCTCTATTTCTTGTGTGTCATTGAGTTCCACACTAAAGTACCCACGTGACAATATAAATAAACAGATAAATACTGAAATTTTAGTATATTAAAGCAATGGAAGATTTGGTTTAATGAAGCAATAATAAGGTTGTAATTGTTTTTTTAATTTGACACATAAATTAATTCTTTGACAAATATTTATGGAAAAGAAATACGATAGTATCATCGTTTATATATTGACCAATTCAAAAAGAAGAAAATGATTTAATGTGCCTTTTTTACACATATTTTTTGTAACAGGAAGAACTTTGCAAATCCATGTATGATTTGCAACTGCTCAACGGGATCCCTGGGAATATTGGTTTTATTTAATTTCTATTAAATAGAGGTTTTTTTGACTTCCAAATTTTCAGTATTAAAGTCATATTATTTTGATTATGTTATATATATTATCATCATTGTTTATGTCAGCTTTTCTAATGAAGACCAGTGCCATGACATCATAGCGCTGCTTAAAATGTAAACGTGCTGTTTCTCTTTCTCTTAAATTTCGCTATATTGTAACCCTTTTTTTTTCTTTTGTATTCATCTAATAAATTGCATAAATCTTAAAAAAGAAGCTTACATTTTTATTTTTCAGCAATGGGAGAAAATAAAGCGTTTGAATATTTGATGAAAGAATGAAAACGGTTAGAATTTCAGGACAACAAGGTAGTCTATTGTTGGAAATGCGACTAATTTTCTGAATTTTGGAAATGAAGCAAAAATGTTTTTTTTAAATTTCCAAAATTTTGGAAATTTTGCACAATTATTAAATTTTTATCATTAAAAGGACACATTTTTAAATTCTGGAAAGTGTCATTTATTCATTGTTGTTCAATGCTGTTTTCGAAAGTTATCTCAGGAAAATAGCAAAAATTCCTTTATATTTAATTACTTAAAATTTCAGAAAATCTGTCCATCAGTTACTTTAAAAAAATAACATCTAGATTATGATCCAAATCAACTTTTGAAGATAATCTAACGATAAATGGACAGTCCATCGGTCTTCATTTTCGCATACTTGTAAACGTGATATGTGTAAAGGAAAAACGAATGATTCAAATAAATGATATTTGGTACCATATCTTTTAATTGTAATTGTAGTTTTATATAAAATTTCGGTTCCAGTCAGCTGGGACATAAGCGTCTAAAATATATTTGATTTTCGGGTACTGCGTATTAACTGGATGCCAGTGATTCATTCGCCAATGTCATGTCAGGAAATTACGGTTTCATACAAAATCCACAATTTTTATGCGGGAAAAGGGAAAATACCTTCATTTGAAATTTTGCGAGACAGATTTAGGCAGACACTGCCACAAGTTTAAAATATTTTCAAATATATCCAACAGAGTTAAATATAAAAAGCAAAAAAAAAATCTTCCTTTAAATTGATTTTCCAAATCCTAAGAAAAATTCTGATGAATGTATCTGGTTTCGTTTCAAGGTTGATTAAAACTGCATTCCAAAATATGTGATAATGCCCTTAATAAAAAGTATTTGCATCTATGAATTAAAGCAACTAAGAAAAAAAAAATTTTTTAATCTAATAATTAGATCACGATAACTCGTTAAATTTTAAAATGTTCTAAAATAGCAATTCAGTCATGCAGAAAGCAATTTGATCTTTCAATATTATTAAAGAAAATGTTTCATTCCGTTCATGTTCTTGATATATAAATACGCCTGAAAATATGGATAATATCAGTTTTCGTTTACTTCTTGGCAAATAAACATCACAATGATATCTCAGGTAAGAGTTTGAATATCAAATTATTAAAACTGATCTTTTTTCGCTAATTTTTAATTGCAATTTTTTTCTTATAAATATGATTTTTTTTAATTATTTTTTTAAATACATCTTTATTAGAATACCAAAGGACATATTCCTTATTTCAATCATTGTTTCTATTTTAATCTATAATCTGTAATTCATCATAATAAATATTATAGAATCCTTAAATCTTTTTTTTAATTTAGAGCGATTTAGTAGAGAATGTTATTAAAATTTATCTGCATATGTCAATATGGCAAAAAAAGCCCTAAAAATATTAAAATTGCATAATGTCATTGATAATTTACAAGTGTAGAAGGCTTTAAATTCTCTCATATTAGAAAATGAGAGAAAATTTTTTACAAGATCGTGTCTTTTTTTAAACATGAAAAAAGAATTGAAAAGAGTGAAATGGAAAACGTCAAATTAAATTGCATTATAGTCATTTTAGCGAATTTGTATTTTAATATCAATTTGTTATATTTAAGAAATATAATTTAATTTTTACAGCGTATTTGAGCAAAAAAAATCTTCTTATTTTTATTTAAACTTGAGCTCTAAACAGAGAGCATTCTGAATACTATACAGTATCTGAAAAATAATAAAATTTAGTAGGCGAAATCGGTGGGCGTCGGACATTTATTTTGTCATATTTCTTAAAACTCTTGAACAGTGGGTGGGTGGACAAAGGCAATGTTTTATATCTAATTTTTAAGAGCTTTCAAATGAAATAAAAATTGACCAAATCGGAACAGTCATTTGGGTTTAGGGAATCTGATTCGATTTTCTCCATAGAGAACTTACAGTGAAATTATAATTTTTGAAATGTTTTTTTCAAAGTGTATGTAGTAACATAACGACCAGGGCAAAGAAGTAGGGTATAGATGATTTAAGCCCCAGTCTTAGTAGGCATCATAGTTATATTAATTAAATTAGTGTCACTTATTATATTTTTTTTTAAGAAATGCACCATGAGGGGTGCCAAAAATAAAGTTATATCTAGGTTTGCTAAGGCATTGATGACGAATGAGGGGAAATCCTATATTAAAGTTTTGCAAAGCCATTGATGACCAATGAGGACCAATAAAAAGAAGGCAAAAATCACATGAGATTTAAGTATTTACCATTCAGAAGGAAATCAGAAGTGTTTCGGATTACAGAACTGGTTTATTGGTTTAGCCAATTATTTTAACTTTATACGTGCTTTTCAAACATTCTGAGTAATTTTTTTCTCTTATAATAGGCTTTTATCTTGGCCGTCTTAGCAGTAGCTGCTTTTGCCAGCTTACATCACGAGGTAAGTGCTTCAACTATGAACTCTTCTGTCCTGTATTTTGTCCTTTCGTATTTCCCCAAAAAATGTTAAATTGTCGCAGCATAAAAAATCTTTTTATCAATATCTTTATTATTGTTCTCGTAATATTTAATAAATATTTTATGGCATATTTTCTATTTTAGGTAGGATTAGCCATTCAAAAAAAATTGCCCGGTTACTAAGGAAAATTATTTATATAAATTTATCAGAAATGTATTCTACATCTATTAATAATTCTTTCCATGAAATGCCTTATTTGCGATTTTCATAATTCAGTAAATAGAACTAAAACGACTGACTACAGATCTCACAATAATATTTTATTTTATTATTGTGAGAACAATATTTTAATTAAAATAAATGTCCTTATAATCTTTATTCCTTCTAGCCTATCCACCATCCACAACCCTTCAAGTACGGCTACAGTGTAAAGGACAAGCATGGTGAGCAACATCGCGAAGAAGTCGGAGACGGCAAGAACGTGAAGGGAAGCTACGGATTCACCGATGCCAGGGGAATCCATCGACAGGTCAACTATGTAGCTGACCATGCTGGATTCAGAGCTCAGGTCAAGACCAATGAACCCGGAACCGCCAACCAAAACCCCGCAGCCGTTCACATCATTTCTGATGCCCCCTACGGACATGGTGGATACGCCGGAGTTGGAGCAGCTGGATTGGGATACGGATACGGTGGTCTTGGAGCAGCTGGTTTAGGATACGGATACGCTGGAGTTGGAGGATATGGTCTTGGCAACGGACGCCTTGCAGGTGTAGGATATGCTCGTTATGGATTTTAAATGTATATTTGTTATGCTTCTCATCTAGTTGTCGAATAAATGTTTATTTGTCTCATTTCGGAGAAGTTTCTTCTTCTGTCAACTGAAAATCATCACAATTGTAATAACGAAGCAAGCTCTAAAATGGAATATAAAAGGTTAAAGCAAAATTATTGAAATTTTTTAAAAAAATAAATTTGAATATAGTTTTGATAACACTAGGCAAAGGATAATAAGGTCACAAAATTTTATTTTGAGAATTTTATACCCCTTTCTAATTTTAACTTAAGTGTTGAAGTTTAGCATTTCATCTATGTTTGTTAATGTCTGATTTTCATTCATTCATTTGTTTTGGTTTATAATGAACTCAGAATTGTTTAAAGTCCTCTGAAGTTCTTTTTTAACCTAAATCGGTTTTATTTCATTTTTAAAAATGATAAGATCTCTAAAAATATATAATATGAAATCAATAAGAATATCCGATTTATTTTCATATATATAACTTTCAGACAGTTTTAAATGAATTTGAAATATTTAAAAAAAATGTTTTATTTAATTTTATCTTGAATGCTCATAAAATTTAAACCTTTCTGAATATATAATCTAAAGATAACTTATAAAACAAAAAACTGACATGTTTTATAATAAATGCTTATTATAACTTCCAAAATAATAAGAATTTTTTTTAATACTGAGTTCTAACAAAAACTAAAACTAAAACTAAAACAAGTTTATTTAAAACTATGTATATACACGGAGATATAATTTTAAGATGAATTTTTAGGGAAAAAAACTAACTTAAATCTACATCTCATTGTATATGGGATCATCTTTAGGTATCTCTATGGGTGATATTTAAAGCACAGAAATTCAGGAACTTCTCTTGTTAAATTTTTTAATAATTTTTAAAATTTTTCTCGATTTATCTTTCATATACTAGAAAGGAAAGACAAAAACTTCTAGGGAAAGATATATGCCGGAACGCAACACAGAGATTTTTAAAACGATTTTCAAAATAAAGTTCATAAACTTTATTTACAACCGAATTAAACATAATTACAATTTTTGGATAACAAAGCAAAAAAGATCTTCAACGGCGTCACCAAATTATTTGTACTTTATATTTCTTCAAAAGAGGAAGTCAAACATATCCGAATATAGCGAATCCAAGAAAGCGAAA
Source organism: Argiope bruennichi (assembly GCF_947563725.1). Taxonomy (NCBI): domain Eukaryota; kingdom Metazoa; phylum Arthropoda; class Arachnida; order Araneae; family Araneidae; genus Argiope; species Argiope bruennichi. Next base: position 19,420 of record NW_026605934.1, read on the forward strand.
TATCCAAATATAGCGAAAACAAAGCGTTTTCATCTATTTCATCTAGTTTGACTAAGTATCATATTCAACAAATCATATTTCATAAGTGTAACTCATAATTCCAGGTGTCCAAAATTCCATAGGCAAGCTTTATGGTGAACAGAAGACTCTTACCACAAATAAAGCAATACATTCTACAGAACATCATTGCACAACAATCCTTAAATGTGCATCAAAATGTGAAATCTTTATTGGGAGCAGTTTTATTTGAAAGTTCTCAGATAAATTTTGGAGTACAAATGTTCAACCTTTATTCCTTATTTATTTTGTTTCTGATAAAGTGAATAAATTAATTTAACATGTAGCATCATAATCATGTGACAATCATAACTTCTTGGGCAAACATTGCCGCTTAACACCTAGATAAGCGACAAAATACTGCATTGTCCATCACACATACTTGGACGTTCATCTAAAAACATACAAAAATGCTGTTTACAATTTAAACAATGAGTAGAAAATGTGTGATATTGTTCAACTTTTGCCAATTAAAATGCAAAAAGAAAGACGATTGCTGACAAGAAAATTTTTCAAAATCCCAATTAACATCCTGAACTTTAAAGAATCGAATAAAACTAGTTAAAAGGAAATTTTTAAAATTTGATCATACTAGTTTTCTAAGAATATAGGCTTTAAAGTGAATAAATTTTAAAAATCATAAGAAGTCGAGAGCAAATATATTATCAAAGACATCAGTATGATTAAAGTTAAACTTGAATATAACCGAAGAATACTCCTAATGCACATCGCATCAATTTTAAATAAATATTGAAAAAACAATAAAAGACAAAACATTCATTCTTTGGTGTAATTAATAGCTATCTTATCATACAAACACAATATAAATCAAAAACCAGCAGAAGTGGTCGACCCGAATCATTCTGTCATATTATTAAAAAAAAATAAGATTTTATTTCTACATCCCTTCCATTCTCCCAAAAAATTATGGACCCTGGACAAAACCGTTAACACAACAGTTTTAGATTTTTACATTTAGTCCCAATATTTTCAGAGTTCTGCACATGAGCATTTTGTGCTATGTAGTATATTGGGAAAAAAACCTAAAGGCATAAAATGTCTTTCTTCCGTCTTTCCGGTTGAAAACAAATTAGATGCAGACTTACAATTGTAATACCAAGATCACATATCGTATTTCACTGATCTAAGTTCTTGTGTTATTGAATTATTATATTCACATGCTTTAGAAAGATCTTGTGTTATTGAAATATTATATTTACATACTTATGAATTCATCACACAAACAAATGATCAATTCATTTACAGATATAGCACAAAATTTGATAGCGATCGGCTTTATATGCTAAATCTGAGAGTTAAATTATATTCATCTAACCTTTTACATTTTGAAATTATTGTATTTCCTTGTACCGTGGCAACCAGACAAGCGTATTTCCTGTGTTTATTCAAAATTTAATAAAGGTCTCCAAGTTCGGTGGGGGAAAAACCACATATCAAATTTAATCTATATAACTCAAAACGTTTTAGCGTTATCGTGTTCATAGATAGAAATAATTCCAAAAATGTATATTTCGGACCCAGAGAGATTTGAAAGGTGTAAGTTTGTCAAAATTACAAGATCAAATTCTTTAATGTTTACAATACTTTATCTTAGCATACTTTGTAAAAGTAAACTTTACTTCTCATAAAGAAAGAAAGCAATTATTTCATAAAGCATAAACGAATTATTCTTAATTTTATAAGTAACGATTAAGATTTGTTGAACATTACTGTGTTATTTAATGCTCGCTCAGCTAGTGAACAGTTTATTTAGAATTTTACCAAAATTTAGAAGATGCACCAATAAGCTTATTTCTGAATTGGGATATAGTATAAATAAACATAGAAATACTGAAATTGTAGCATATTAAAGCAATGAAAGATTAGGTTTTATGAAGCAATAATAAGGATGTAATTATCTTTAATTTGACACATAAATTAATTCTTTGACAAATATTTATGGAAAAGAAATACGATAGTATCATCGTTTATCTATTGACCAATTCAAAAAGAAGAAAATGATTTAATGTGCCTTTTTTACACATATTTTTTGTAACAGGAAGAACTTTGCAAATTCATGTATGATTTGCAACTCCTCATTGGGATCCTTGGGAACATTGGTTTTATTTAATTTCGATTAAATAGATGTTTTTAACTTCCAAATTTTCAGTATTAAAGCCATATTATTTTGATTATGTTACATATCTTATCATCATTGTTTATGTCAACTTTTCTAATGAAGACCAGTGCCATGACATCATAGCGCTGCTTAAAATTTAAATGTGCTGTTTCTCTTTCTCTTAAATTACACGGTATTGTAACCATTTTGTGTTTTTTTTGTATTCGTCTAATAAATTGCATAAATCTTTAAAAAAAAAAACTTTTTATTTTTATTTTTGAGCAATGGGAGAAAATCACGCGTTTGAATACTTGATGAAAGAATGAAAACGGCTAGAATTTCAGGACAACAATGTTGTTGAAAATTGACTACTTTTCTGAATTTTGGAAACTAAGCAAAAATGTTTTTTTTTAATTTTCAAAATTCTGGAACTTTTGCACAATTATTGAATTTTTATCATTAAAAGAACACATTTTTAAATTCTGAAAAGCATCATTTATTCATTGTTCTGCAATGCTGTTTTTGAAAAGTATTACAGGAAAACAGCATACATTCGCTTATATTTTAATTACTTAAAATTTCAAAAAATCTATCAGCCAGTTACTTAAAAAAAGATAAGATCTAAATTATGATTCACGTCAAATTTTGAAGATAATCTAATGAGAAATGGACAGTCTATCGGTCTTCATTTTCGCATGCTTGTAAACGTGATACGCGTAAAGGAAAAACGAATTATTCAAATAAATGATATTTGGTACCATATCTTTTAACTATAACTGTAGTTTTATATCGAATTTCGGTTCCAGTCAGCTGGGATATAAGCGTCTAAAATATATTTGATTTTCGGATACTGCGTATTTAACTGGATGCCAGTAATTCGCCAATGTCATGTCAGGAAATTACAGTTTCATACAAAATCCACAATTTTTATGCGGGAAAAGGAAAAATACCTTCATTAGAAATTTTGCAAGACAGATTTAGGCAGACACTGCCACAAGTTTAAAATATTTTCAAATATATCCAACAGAGTTAAATAGAAAAAGTAAAAAAAAAATCTTCTTTTAAATTGATTTTCCAAATCCTAAGAAAAATTCTGATGAATGTATTTGGTTTCGTTTCAAGGTTGATTAAAAATATATTCCAAAATATGTGATAATGCCCTTAATAAAAAAATATCTTTGCATCGATGAATTAATGCAACTAAAAAAAATATAGACAAAAAAAATTTTAAATCTAACAATTAGATCACGATAACTCGTTATATTTTAAAATGTTCTAAAATAGTAATTCAGTCATGCAGAAAGCAATTTGACCTTTCAATATTATTAAAGAAAAGGTTTCATTCCGTTCATGTTCTTGATATATAAATACGCCTGAAAGCCTGGATAATATCAGTTTGCTTTTACTTCTAGGTAAATAAACATCACAATGATATCTCAGGTAAGAGTTTGAATATCAAATTATAGGGAAAAGATCTTTCTTCTCTTATTTTTAATCGCAATTTTTTTTATAAATATGATTTTTTTTAGTATTGTTTTAAACACATCTTCATTAAAATACCAAAAGTCATATTTCTTATTTCAATTATTGTTTCAGTTTTAATCTATAATCTGTAATTCATTATAATAAATATTATAGAATACTTAATTTTTTTTAATTTACAGTGGTCTAGTATAGAATGTTATTAAAATGTATCTGCATATGTCAATATGGCAAGAAAAAAACCCGAAAATATTAAAAATGCCTAATGTCATTAATGATTTACAAGTGTAGAAGGCTTTAAATTCTCGCATATTAGAAAATGAGAGAAAAATAGATTACAAGATTGCGTCTTTTTAAACATGAAAAAAGTATTGAAAAGAGTGGAATACGTCAAATTAAATTGTATTATAGACATTTTCGTGAATTTGTATTTTAATATCAATTTGTTATATTTCAGTAAAATAACTTAATTTTTACAGCGTATCTGTGCAAAAAAAAATCTTCTTATTTTTTTATTAAACTTGAGCTCTAAACAGAGAGCATTCTGAATAGTATCTAAAAAGTAATAAAATTAGTAGGCGAAATCGGTGGGTGTCGGATATTTATTTTGTTATACTTCTTAAAACTCTTGAACAATGGGTGGGGGGACGAAGGCAATGTTTTTATATCTAATTTTTAAGAGCTTTCAAATGAAATAAAACATGACTAATTCGGAGCAGTCATTGGGGTTTAGGGAATCTGATTCATTTTTCTCCATACAGAACTTGCAGTGAAATAAAATTTTTGAAATGTTTTTCAAAGTACATATAGTAACATAACGACCATGGCAAAGGAGTAAGGTATAGATGATTTAGGCCCCGGTCTTAGTAGGCATCATAGTTATATTTATTAAATTAGTGCACTTAATATATTTTTTTAAAGAGATGCACCATGAGGGGTCTCAAAAAAGAAGTTATATCTGGGTTTGCTAAACCATTGCTGACGAATGTAGGGAATACTATATTAAAGTTTTGCAAAACCATTGATGACCAATGAGGAGGAAAGAAGGAAATTCACATTATGACCCCAGGAATCACTTTCTAGGTCAATAAAAAGAAGGCAAAAATCACACGACATTTAAGCATTTCGCATTCAGAAGGTCATGAGCATTCAGAAGGAAATCAGAAGCGTTTCGGATTAAGGAACTGGTTTATTGGTTTAGATAATTGTTTTAACTTTATACGTGCTTTTCAAACATTCTGAGTGATTTTTTTTTCTTATAACAGGCTTTTATCTTGGCTGCCTTAGCAGTGGCTGCTTTTGCCAGCTTACATCATGAGGTAAGTGCTTAAACTATGAACTCTTCTCTCTTGTATTTTGCCCTTTTATATTTCTCCAAAAATTGTTAAATTGTCATGGCATAAATGATCTTTTTATCAACATCTTCATAATTTTTCTCGCAATATTTAATAAAAGTTTTATGGCATATTTTCTATTTCAGGTAGGAATAGGCATTCAAAAAAATGCACTTTTACTAAGGAAAATTATTTTTATATATTCATCAGAAATGTATTCTCACCTATTAATAATTCTTTTCATGAAATGCCCATTTGCGAATTAAGTAATTCAGTAAATAAAACTGAAACGACTGACTACAGATATCGCAATAATATTTTAATTTATTATTGTGAGAATAATATTTTAATTTAAATAAATGTCCTTATAATTTTTATTCCTTGTAGCCTATCCACCATCCGCAACCCTTCAAGTTCGGCTACAGTGTAAAGGACAAGCATGGTGAGCAACATCGTGAGGAAGTCGGCGACGGCAAGAACGTGAAGGGAAGTTACGGATTCACCGATGCCAGAGGTATTCATAGACAGGTCAATTATGTAGCTGACCATGGTGGATTTAGAGCTCAGGTCAAGACCAACGAACCTGGAACTGCCAATCAAAACCCCGCAGCCGTTCACATCATCTCTGATGCTCCCTACGGACACGGAGGATATGCCGGAGTTGGAGGTGCAGGATATGGATACGCCGGAGTTGGAGCAGCTGGATTGGGCTACGGATACGGTGGTCTTGGAGCAGCTGGTTTAGGATACGGATATGCTGGAGTTGGAGGATATGGTGGTCTTGGCTATGGAGGATATGGTCTTGGCAACGGACGCCTTGCAGGTTTAGGATATGCTCGTTACGGATTTTAAATGTATATTTGTTATGCTCCTTATCTAGTTGTCGAATAAATGTTTATTAGTCTCATTTCGAAGACGTTTCTTTTTCTATCAATTCAAAATCATCACAATTGTAATAACAAAGCAATTTCACTCTAAAATGGAATTTTAAAAGATGAAGCAAAATTATTTAAAGTTTAAAAGAAAATAAATTTGAATATAGTTTGGATAACACTAGAAAAATGATAATAAGACAACAAAATTTTATTTTCAGTATTTTATACTAGTTTCTAATTTTAATTTAAGTGTTGAAGTTTAGCATATCATCTATGTTCGTTAATGTCTGATTTTTATTGAAATTTTGCAGCAAATATTAATGTTTTTCTTTGTAAAAATAGCATAAACAAGAACTATTTAAATCCCTTCTAGAAATAATTATTTCAATTTATTTCTAGATTAAATATATTTATTCGAATAATAGTACTTTTTAAAATTTAGATTAAAATATCGTTGAAAAAAATGATATGCTTTTGAAATCAATATAATTTCAGATATCCTATAACATATTAATGATTGATCCTTATCTCCCAATGATTCTTATAAATGGTAAAAGTTTGAGTAAAAGCTAAGATATGTTTAACTCTATCGATTACAATGGAAGGACTAATTTAAAAAATATTTATAGAACAATAACATATTCCACAAATTTCAACGGCTTTTAGCTCCATTTCATTCATTTTTTCACAAAAGTAACCAAATCAATTTTATTTTCTATTTTAAATTCTGACTACACAGAATCTAAGACTGAAATAAATTATTAGATTCTTCTTTCCGGAAGTTTTCCAAAAGAGAATGGATTTACGAACTTGAAAACTTAGTACTTTGTATTCAGAATTAAATGCTGTGTTATATTAATTTCATCAAACAAATACCAAAGAAATAGTAAAATCTTTATTTGTATCTTTCAAATATTTTAAATGAGAGAATTGCGTATTATTTATACATAAATTTTAGAACAAAAGTAAATGGCATCTACTTTTAAAGAAATGACTTCTACACAAATAAAAATAATTGATTACGAAAATGAAATTTCTAAATTTAAGAATAACAATATTTTCATATTTCTTCTTGCATGTAATACAGGATTCATTTAGAATTATTACTACTTCTGAATTCAAAAAAAAATCTTCTTAATAAAAGAGAACCTCATGAGCAATTTTATGATTGTTACTATTTGAAATAATCTTTTGTGGTAACATTGAAAATAGTATTGCAGAAATTTATTAAAAATGAAAATTTTCACTGATATAAATAATTGAAAAATTATTTGAAACAAAAATAAAACACATATCATTTTATATAACTCAAGGTAAGCAATCTACTATAAGATAGCAAGAAGGAATCATTATTTATAAAGTATACATTTAAAATGACAAAAATGACAAAAAGGTATTATTAAGTCAAAATAAAAAGGCGATAAAACATTTAATGAATTAAATGCAATCAAACTTCGTCGCATCTTGACTTTCATTAAACATAATCAAATTGGCATATTTTTAAATTGGCATTGGCATATTATTAAATTGTTGGTTATATTCAATTAAAATGAGCCATAATAATTTTGAACATTTGCAGAAAGTACTTTTTGCTCTGTTATTTTTTTTAATTAACTGATACTTTAATTTATCCATCTGCAACATTATTGAGCATTTAAAATATTAATTAAAATCATTAAAATAATAAATATTTATTTGAATTTATTTCATTCCGAAGACCAATTATTAATAATGATAAAAAACTTCTTTTAACTAATTTTTGAAAATAATTATAATAAAAAAAATTATGTTAAAATATTATGCCTTCATTAAAAAAATATTATTTTGAATTTAAAAATAAAATAATTTCTTTTTGATTAATTGTTCAAAAATGTTTAATGGCCAAACAGACTTATTTGCTGTGCAAGGATGTTGTTCAAAATTGATAAAAACCTGCAAATTTTTGGTGGGAAACTACAAACTAAAATTAATCCGCCTAATTCAAAATGCTTCAGTGTCATCGTGATCACAAACAGACAGACATAACTCCAAAATCGTACATTTCAGATCCAGAGATATTTAAAACATGAAAGTTCGTCAAAGCATCAAGTTCAAATTTTTTAATACTTTTACTTTTGCATTGTAAAAGTAACTTTGCATAAAGTAAAAAAGCAATTACTTCAGACTATAAACGAATCATTCTTAACGTTACAAGCAACATATTACTAAGCTGGGAGAAAATATAAATAAATAGAAGAATACTGAAATTTTAGCATATAGAAAAGAAAATCCATATAAGATTTGGTTTTCTGAAGCAATAATAAAGTTATCATTTTCACTAATTTTACATATCTTGAAATTATTTCAACAACTGCATTTTCTTAAAAGCTAAGGACTGAAAAATGAATATCAATCTCTTTTCTCAACTACATTTAGCCTATGCTTGAAAAATCTCATCAATTGTATCTTCTTCCTTGTCTATCATCCGCAAAGCTCAAACTCTTTTAAAAATCACGGGTACAAGTGTGGGAGTGAAATGAAAATTTTTTTTATTTAATTATTGAAAATTTCTTTTTAACTAATAAATTTGGAATAGTTGCGGTTAGGGAAAAATTTTAAAATCAAATGTTAATTGTTACTTTCAGGTAATTATTCTATGAATTAGAATTTTCTATCTATTTACAAAAATACATGAGATGTTGTGAAATGAGAATTTCAACCGAACTTCACCATCATACTCCATTTCCCTATGATTTAAATAGGTCCAGTACGAAATCAACTGACATTTTTATCCTTCCTGTACCATATTCAAATAAAAAAATAGAATTAAAATCTAATAGGATCAAAATTACTGTAATTATTATGTCCATATATATGCTTTTGGTCGAGTCACATGAAATTATTAAATAATTGTCCTGATATAGAAGAACACTTCATTGTCGAGCTCATAAAAATATTGCCATAAAACAATTTTTTCCAACTCAAGGCAAATATAGAATCAAGGCTCATAGACAGAATTGGTGAGTCGGTTCTTGCAATTTTTGCCCAAATGTGTTGGATGCGAAATCATGCATGAATATAAAATGAAAAATTTCGTAAAATAGAAGCATTTCTTCATCACGTGACATAATTTAAAAGTGCCACGCAACTTTCATCTTAGAAGCTACTGAGCATCTTAAACAAAAAAGCGCAGACCGTCACTTTCAAACACATAACAATTTTTGTTGGATTGTTCTATGACATGTATTGTCGTATTGCACAACATGAATACGCACCATGATCACTCTTTGATGAAAAGAATAAGATTATAGCATCTATATGCTATTGATCAACCAAAAAGTAATAAAAATCGAAAATACCATTTTCAAACACCATTTATCTAACAGGAAGAACTTTGAAAATCCGTATAAAATTATTAAATACTAGCTGAGCTCGCTGTGAATATTAGATATATTTCATTTTAGTAAAATATATATATATATATATATATTCACGTCCATGATTCCGCCAAACTGCCAGTATTAAAATCGTGTTATTTAGATATCATATACATATCAACATATTTAGACATATATACTACATATTTAGATATCATATTACACATATCATGTTCATTGTGAATATATCATATATCATGTTCATCATCTAGTGAAGATCAGTTCTATGCGATCACATTGCTACTAAAAACATAAACGTGCGGTTCATCTTTCTTTTAAATTTCGCGGGATTGTAATTTCATTATTTTTATTCACCTATAAAATTACATAAATCCTCAATAGAATCTTTCATCTCTAGCTTTCGGCAAAGTAAGAAAATCACGTGGTAAAATATTTGATGACGGAATGAAAACGGCTTGAATTTCAGGGCAACAATATAATCTATTGTTGGAAATGTGGCCAGTTTCCTGAATTTCTGAAACTAAGCCACAAAAAAAAATATTTTTAAAAAATTTCTAAAATTCAGGAAAATTTGTGTCATTACAAGGACATTTTTTTTTAATTTGTAAAAAGGTCACATATTTATTGTTGTGCAATAATTTTTTCTAAAATTATTGCAGAAAAAAAAAGAAGCGAAAATGTCTTAATTAACTAAAAATATGACAAAATCGCTACAATAATTATTTAAAACACGATAAATTTGATCTAAATTACACATACACGACAGATTTTGAAAGCAATCTTTCAAGAAATAGCCTCTATGTCTGTCTATATTTTCGCATACATGCAAATGTGATGCATGCAACGCAAAAACGAAAGATTCAAATCAATGATACTTGGTAAGAGTTCTTTTCATTACAATTAAAATTTTATATCAAATTGAAAAAAAGGTTCTAAATACATATTCAAGTTTCGGGTACTTGTGTATTAACCGGATGCTAGCGATTCGCCAGTGCCATTCAAGGAATTTATGGTCCATAGTTTTTATGCGGTACGAAGAATAACACCTTTATTTAAAATAAAACAACTTTATATAAAATATATGAGCGTTTTCCAAAAAATCTGAGAAAGGTTTAAGCAGACACTGCCACCAGTTTATAATATTTTGTAATACATCTAAAACAACACAACAAAAAAAATCTTCCCTTAATTCAGTTTTCCAAATTAAAAAAAATTAATAAAGGCTATTTATTTTGTTCAGGTTAATTAAAATTGCATTACATAATATACGATATTGACCTTAATAAAAATATTTTTGAATCAATGCCTTACGTAACTGATAAAAAGAAACCGACAAAAAAAATTTTTTAATCTTACAATTAGATCATGATAACTCGTTATATTTTAAAATGTTCTAAAATAGCAATTCAATCATGCAGAAAACAATTTGACCTTTTAATATTATTAAAATAAAGCTTCATTCCTTTCATGCTCTTGATATATAAATACGCCTGAGATCATATAATATCAGTTTGCTTTTACTTTCCTTGCAAATAAACATCACAATGATATCTCAGGTAAGAATTTTAAATATCAAATTCTAGGAAAAAGATATTTCTTTATTTAATTTTAATTACAGTTTTTTGTTCTAGAAAGAGTTATTTTTAAAATATATCTTCATTATCAAATCATATTACATATTTTTTATTATAATTAATTTTTCTATTTTAATCCTTAATCTATAATTTATCATAATAAATATTAGTAAATCAATCATTAAATCTTTTTTTTTAAATTTACATGCAATGATATAGTGCAGACTTTATTAAACTTTATCTGCATTTGTCGATATGAAAATTTAGTTTAGCTTAGTTATATTAACGTCTCGTTTTAAAGCAAAGCTAGGGTTATTTTGAGGCGGCTCTCATAATTCTGGACCGCTGTCAGATGACGAGGATGGCACGTGAGCTGGCTACCCGTCTCCAAGCTTTGGCACCACACCACAGAAGCAGTTTCGCCCCAACGGATCTAGCGTGCACCAGACCCGCTTATACGACGGTTCTTCGGTGGAATTAAGCTTCGAACATGAAATCCTCCCGTTCCGAAGTCAAGACTTTACCACCAAACCACCGTGACCCTGCCGATGCGTACAATAAGTCCTGAAAATATAAAATAATGTAATGTCAATGATAAATTACAATTGTAGAAAGCTTAAAATTCTCGTATATAGAAAATGATCGAAAAATTTGTTACAAAATTCAACTTTTTACGTTCATATAAAAAATTTTATTTGACTGATTTGAAACGAGTCAAATTAAATTACATTATAAGCATTTGCACAAAATAAATGTTAATATTAATACCAGTTGTTCGCTCACTCTGTTAAAAGATGGCACGAACTTGTCATATCAACCAGTTTTCATAAAATACTTCTTATTCAAAATTTATTGTTTTAAATTAACCTTGAGCCTTAAACAGAGAGCCTTCCAAATGCAATATAGTATCTTCAAAAGTAATAAAATTGATTTATGAAGTCGGTGTTTTGACAAGGAATCATATATTTATTTTGTTACATTTCTTAAAACTGTTGGACAGTATAGGGCAGGTGGCCAAAAATGTATCTAAATTCAAGTTCATCAATATTCAGTATCTAACATTCAAGAAGCTTCAAATGGAATAAAAATTGGTCAAATTGGTGCAATGATTGCGACAGGGCTAGTTCGGGTGCAGTTTTCTCCTTAGAGAACTTACAGTGAAATAAAAAAGTTAAAATATTTCTTTCATTGCTTAATGAGAGGGACAAAGGCGACAGTTTTACAGCGAGTCACGAGGTCTAAATTTTAGTTCATTTATTTTAATTTTTAATGACTAGTATCATGAAAAGCTTAAAAAATAATTTCATATCCCAATTTTGCTAAACATTGATGAAGAATGCGGTAAGGAAGGAAAATCACATTATGACCCCAGGAACCACTTATTAGGTCATTAAAAGGATGGTGAATATTAGACGTCAATTGCTCAGGTCTTTTAGATGCTCGTGACAATCTAGAGGTTATGAGCATTCATAAGGAAATCAGAAGAGTGTTTGGGCTTGGGGAATTGGTTCACTAATTTTGCCGATTATTTTAACTTTATATGTACTCTAAACATTATGTTTCTTCTTTTTTTTTAAATTTTTTTTTCATTCATAACAGGCTTTTATCTTGGCTGCCTTAACAGTTGCTGCTTTTGCCAGCTTACATCATGAGGTAAGTGCTCAAACTTTGAATTCTACTGTTCTGTGTCTTGCTCTTTCGTATTATTAAAAAAAATATTAAGCTGTTATATCATGAATACAATTTATGACAATATCTTTACAATTCTCTTGCAAGATTTCATAAAAGTCGCATGGCAAAATTTATATTTCAGGTAAAAATATAAATACAAAAGAAATACCAACTCACTAAGAAAAATTATTTCTATACGCTTATTAGAAATAAACTCTTCAACTGTTAATATTTCCTTTCATGAAATAACACTCTATCGATTGCCTTAAATCGGTAAATAAAACTAAAAGGACTTACTAAAGATCTCACAATATTGCTGTAACTGTGGAAGCACATATAAACGGAAGTCCATTTGTTTTACTTTAAATAAAAATCCTTATTATTTTTGTTTTCTTTTTAGCCTATCCACCATCCCCAACCTTTCAAGTTCGGCTACAGCGTGAAGGACAAGCACGGTGAACAGCATCGTGAAGAAGTCGGCGACGGAAAGAACGTGAAGGGAAGCTACGGATTCACCGATGCCAGAGGAATCAAGCGACAGGTCAACTATGTAGCTGACCATGCTGGATTCAGAGCTCAAGTCAAGACCAACGAACCCGGAACTGCCAACCAAAACCCAGCAGCCGTTCACATCATCTCCGATGCTCCCTACGGACACGGTGGATATGCCGGTCTCGGATACGCCGGAGTTGGAGGTGCAGGATATGGATATGCCAGTCTTGGAGCAGCTGGATTGGGCTACGGATATGGTGGCCTTGGACAGGCTGGCTTAGGATATGGATATGGTGGTCTTGGCTATGGAGGATATGGTCTTGGCAACGGACGCCTTGCAGGTTTAGGATATGCTCGTTACGGATTTTAAATGTATATTTGTTATGCTTCTCATCTAGTTGTCGAATAAATATTTGCTTGCATCATTTTGGAGACATTTCTTTATCAATTTAGCAAGTTTTCATTTTTTTTTCTTGTCTGTAATGCATGATACATTTGTTCAGAATCATTATTACTTCTGAATTCAGAAAAAACAAAATCATATTACTTAAAGGGAACCTCATGTACATTTTTCTGCTGACTGTTATTTGAAATAATCTATTTTGGTAAGACATAATTACAGAAATGTATTAAAAATGAAAAAGGTTATCAAAACAAATAATTGATTAATTATTTGAAACAGAATTAAAACACATGGCATTTTATGTAACTCAAACCACTCCACTACGAGATATTTAAAAAACATTATTTATAGAGTATGCCTTTAAAATGAAAAAAAAATGCAGTATTAAGTAAAGAATAAAAAGGCAATAAAAATTTTAGTAAATTAAATACACTCAAAATTCGTCTTATATTGACTTTCATTAAAAATAATTGAACTTGAAAATTCTGTATAAAGAGATTTCACAAATTTTTGGTTATATTAAGTTAAAATAAACATGAACAACAATAATTTTGAGCATTTGTACTGAAAAAAAGAAATATCAAGCTCTTTTCGCAACTACATTTACGCTATTGTTGAAAAATCCCATCAGTCGTATTTTCTTTCATGTATTTCGTCCACAAATCACAAACTTTTTCAAAAATCATGTGTGCAGTTGTAAGGCTGAAATAAAATTTTCGTTTGAGGCAAATTTTAATTTTTAAGTTTCAAATTTCGTTTAATAGCAAATGTTAATTTTTACGTTGAGGCAAATATTCTGTCAATTAAAATTATCTATTTTCAAAAATACAAAAGATGTGTTGAAATAAGAAGTTCAACCTACGATCACTATCATACTCCATTCCTTATGATCTAGATAGACCAAGTACAAAATCGAGCGAGATATTGATCCTTTCAGCATCATATCCACACAATCAAACAGAATTAAAATCAAATATGAACAAAATTTCTGTAATTGCTAAAATTACTGTGTCTTATATGTACTGTTCGTTGAGTCACAAAATTATAGTTATATTGTGCTATAGAGCAATATAACTATCAATCTTGTAAAAAAGTTGTCTTAAAATAATTTTTTTCAAATCAAATTAAATTATTTATAAACAGTATTGATAACTGCGGTTCTTACAATTTTTATTCATATGTGTTAGATGGGAAAATATTTATGAATATAAAATGAAAAACTTCATAAAATGAAGACATTTTGTCTTCATGTGACATAACTTAAAAGTGCAATGCTACTTAAATTTTAGAAGCAACTGTGCATCTTGAAGAAAAAAACGAACATGCCGTCATTATGAAGTCAATCCATTATGACGTCAGTTTTCATTAGATTGCTCTACGATATGTGTATTTGTGTTGCGTCTCGTGAATTCACTCCCTGTTCAGTCTGTCAGGAAACGAAATAACATTATATAATGAATATGTGATTGGCCCATTCAAAAAGCCGAAAAGGAGTTATATACCATTTTCCATCATATTTTCTGTAACAGGAAGAACTTTGTAAATTCATATATGATTAGTACAGCGTTTCTCAACCTTTCAGTATTCGCGACCCAGTTTTCAATCATAATTTTCATCGCGCACCCCGATTACAATAAAGTGTATACAACAGTAATGTATATTGAGTATTTTGGATTCTGTTTTTAAATTATTTTTAACTAACTGCCAAAACAAGAGTAAAAGCAAGCCAACGTTGGCGAGAAACCACATCTGGCATTTTGCGAAGCGGGCGGTGAATAGATGAAGCGAATGAAAGCGGGGAAAATTTAAATATTATATTTGAAATGAAAGCCAAACAGGGAGATAACGTTAAAAGAATATGAAAGTAGAAAAATTCGTTAATAAAAATTAACTTAGACGGGGTTAGCTAAATTTAGAAATTGGGAATACATTTTTTCGAATAATAAAAGAAATAAAACAAAAGCATGACTAAACAAAAGAGAAAAAAATAAGTAATATTTGTGGCAGGGAATCCACACGACCAATGCCGTCTCGAGCATGCGTAGAGCAAATTTTTTTCTCATATGAAGAAGGAAAATGTTCGATAACGCAAATTCCAATTCCAGCTAGTCTCATTCGAGTCGATCCTTCTATTGCTATAGAATCTATCGTGAATGTGTATGTTATATATGTTTTCGTGTTAATTGCAATTCAACGTATTAAATATTCACGGCCGCAGATTTATGCAGACTCATGGATTAATTTTTAAGCGGAAGTAAGCACGCATTAGACGATAGTCAAGCCTCAACAAGTACACAGACGAACTTGGTTCCGAAAATAAAATCAAGAAAATATTCTCAAGAATACTTAAATTTTGGGTTTACCAGTACTGAAGTAAATGAAGAAGAGAGGCCTCCGTGTATCATTTGCTCAAAAATGTTGGCCACAGACAGCATGAAACCTAATAAATTTAAACGAGATTTGGAAATGCTTCATAGTGAGTGCGTCAACAAACCCAGAGAATTCTTCAAAATAAAATTAAAATCATATAAAAAGCAAAAATCATTTTTTAAAGAAACTTTGTCTGTAAATAAAAAAAGTTTTAATTGCATCTTACAAAGTTTCATATAAAATAGCCAGATGTAAAATCCTCACACCATTGGTGAAGAGTTTATTTTGCCAGCAGCAATTGAGATTGTAGAAATTATGTTTGGAGATAATTTTTCAAAACAATTGCAGTCCATACATCTTTCAAATAATACTGTTGCTCGTCGAATTGGTGATATATGTCAGCTTGTCTCGAAGTTACGTGACAAATTGTTTCCAATACAGCTTGATGAAGCAACAGATAGTAATAAAGATGCTCATTTAATTAACTATGTTCGATTTTGTGATAATATATCAGTAGTAGAACTACTTTTCTGCAAACCAATAGAACTCAAATTAACAGCGCTCGCATTATTTACTATTTTAAATGATTTTATGAACGAGGCAAACATAGAATGGACAAATTGCGTCGGAATATGCACCGCTTGTGCTCGTTCAATGTCCGGAAGATTACAAGATATACAAGCACTTGCAAAACCAAAATCGCCTCTGTGCGTCTGGACACATTGCATGATCCACAGAGAAGTTTTGGCTTCGAAAGAAATGAGTCCTGGTCTCAATACTGTGTTAACTACGGTTGTAACCGTAGTAAATTATATAAAAATGAGACCCCTGAAATCGAGAATCGTTTCCGCTCTTTGTAAAGACATGAGTTCAGTACATTCAGCGTTACTATTTTATTGCGAGGCAAGAAATCGTGTGGGAAATTTTTGCGACGTGTTTATGAATTACGAGAAGAAATCCCCATTTTCCTAGAAGAAGAAAGCGAACAGAGGTCGAGAATTTTCGCAATGGTTTATTTGTGATGAAATTCGGCAACTTGGTCGACATATTCGAGAAATTAAATGAATCTTCAACTCCAAGGAGAAAATACACTTATGTTGGATACGACTGATAAAATTAATGCTTTTTGTAGAAAATTGGAATTGTGAAGCAGAAATTTAAAGCAAAGAAAAACTTAACAGTGTTTGCAAATGTGAGTGATTGTATTAAAATTTACAAGGCTGAAGAAGAACATGATAATGTTGTTTTTGTAACCATTGAAAATCATTTAGCCATGCTGGCAAAGAATCTTAAAAAGTATTTTCTTGCTGACGACAAACTGATAAGCAAGTTACGAGTGGATTAGGAAGCCATTTCATAAGACTCCCGAAGGACTCTCAATTGACAAGGAAAAAAAATTCATAGACTTCACGACAAGTGGCGAAACTAAAAAAAAATTTAGTAATAAATCATCATTATTTGAATTTTGGGCAGAAGTAGAGGATGATATTTCTGCCCTAAAACCAAGGGCATTTCGCATTCTATTACCATTTTCAACATCCTACCTTTATGAAATTGGATTTTCTGCTGTAGCTTTTTTGGAGACAAAATATAGATCTGAAACCTATAGATCTGAAATCTATAGTTCTGATATAGATCTGATATCTATAGTTCTGATATAGATCTGATATCTATAGTTCTGATATAGAAACAGAACTGAGGATGGCAATTTCTAATATTAAGCCATCCTTCGAAAAACTCTGCTTTGCAAGACAGGTCCAAGGAAGTCACTAATAATTATTAAATTTCTTTTTAATTTAGTATGTTTTGATTAAGTAAGTTATTTTATTTTAATAAGTTATTAAATATGTCGAAATGTATTTTGTTTTCTATGTGTATGTGTACTTTCCTTTCAGTCAGTTAATCATTTTTTTAAATAATATTTTCTTTTGGATATTCTCGCGTTCCCCCTCTAGTGCTCTCGCGCCCAACAGGTTGAGAATCGCTGGATTAGTAAATATTTACCGTGCTCACCGGGGTTCGTGATTATATTTAATGTCAATTCAATCGTTCAAATGCATTTTCACGTCCATGATTCCACCAAATCCTCAAACTTAAAGTCATATTATTATCTTACATATATTCTCTTCATTGAATAATCATTCCTTTAATAACCTTTCTAACGTAGACCAGTCCCGTGACATCACAGTTCAGTTAAAAATGTAAACGTGCTACTCATTTTTTAAAAAATAATTCTCAGTATACTAACATTAGTTTTTCATTGATCTTGTAAATAATCATCTACAAATCTAACAGAATCTTTTATCTTCAGCAATGGAAGAAAATAACACTATTAAATATTTGATGAAAGAATTAAAACAGCTCGAATTTCAGTACAATAGCGTAATCTACAGTTGGAAATGCATTAAATTTCCAGAATTTTGGAAACTAAGCCAAAAAAATATTTCAAAAAATTTACAAATTTGCACGATTATTAAATCTACATCATTAAAATAACAATTTTTTTTCGAATTTGTAAAAGCGATATTTATTATTTTGCAATACTTTTTCGAAAGTAATAGCAAAAAAAATCGCTTTATTTCTAATTAATCGTAATCATTTTATAGAATTTTATCTAAAATTTCACAAAATCGCTGCAATAATTATTTAAATCTAAATCTAAATTAGATATAAATTATATTTCCATTTTAGGTTTTGAAAATAATCTTACAAGAAATGGACTGTCTGTCGGTCAGTATTTTCATATACATGTAAACACGATACCTGTAACGCAAAAACAAATAACTCAAATTAATGATATTTGATAGGAGATCTTAATAATTGTATCTTTATATCAAATTTTAAATCTAATCGATTGGTGGAAAATATATCCAAAATAAATATAAGATTTCTGGCTACTTGTGTATTAACCGGATGATAGTCATTCGACAATGCCATGCAAGGGTTTTAGTGCTGTATCCATAGTCCACAATTTATTTTTTTCCCGGGAAAGAAGGGATAATGCTTTTATTAAAGAATATGCGAGAAAAGTTTAGATGGATACTTATACTAGTTTATAATATTTTCAAATATTTCAAAAGAGTGAAAAATTCATTTAGTTCAATTTTTTTTAAATTTTAAGATAAAATTGTTACGAATACAGTTTAAATTGTTTCCAGGTTGATTAAAATTGCATTCCATAATATGTGATAATGCCCTTAATAAATATATATCTGTATCAATGAATTAGTGTAACTAAGAAAAAATTTCGATGAAGAAATGTTAATCTAATAATTGGATCACAATAACTCGTTATATTTTTAAATGTTCTAAAATAGCAATTAAATCATGCAGAAAACAATTTGACCTTTCAATATTATTAAAAAAAATGTTTCATTCCATGCATGCTCTTGATATATATAAATACGCCGGAAAGCATGCATAGTATCAGTTTGCTTTCACTTTCTTGGCAAATAAACATCACAATGATATCTCAGGTAAGATTTAGAATATCCAGTTATTAAAATGATCTTTCTTCATTTAATTTTAATCGCAATTATTTCTCTTATAAATATAATTTTTTTTAAAAAAATTAGTTTTTAAAATACATTTTTATTAGAATACCAAAGGTCATATTTCTTATTTCAATTATTGTTTATATTTTAATCAATAATCTGTAATTCATCATAATAAATATTATATAATCCTTAAATCTATTTTATTATAATTTACAAATGTAAAGTATAGAAAATTTTTAATATTTATCTACATATATCAGTATGACAAATAATCCCTGAAAATATAAAAATAGCGTAATATCATTCTTAATTCGCAAGTGTATAAAGCCTCAAATTGTGTCAAATCAGAAAATGAGAGAAAAATGGATTATAAGATTCTGATTTTTAAACCTGAAATGATCCAATTTCAATAAGAATGCGGAGAAACAAGACAAGTTAAAAACTACATTACATGCATTTTCTCAACTTACATTTTAAAGTATTTTTAAAAAACAGTTAAATTTGGAATAGCTCATTTAATTTAATTTTAAAAATTTAATTAAAATAACAGTAACATAGCTTAATTTGAACAAAAACTACACGCTCTTGGCGAACAGTTGTTCCCTTACTATACTATTAAATGGTATTAATCTGGTCATGTCAGCCAATTTTTATGAATTATATCTTATTTCATCGAAAAAGCTTATTATTTTAAATTAACCCTGGGCATTAAACAGAGAGGCGATATACAGTGTCTGCAAAATAATGAAATTTGTTGGTAAAATCGTTATTGTGATGGGAATCAAAGTTTCATTTTCTTATACTTCTTAAACCTCTTAGATAATGGAGGCAAGTGGCCAGTGATGGCCCATCAAGTAATCAAGAGCTTTCAATGAAATAAAAATTTACCAAATTAGTAATGGTTGAAGCTGGGGGATTCTGATATGGTTTTCTACCTCGAGAACTTAAAGTGAAATAAATTTTTTTAAATATTTCTCAAAGTGTATACAATAGAGTAATGAAGGGCGGCCAATATTAAAGGGCGTCATGGGGACAAAAATTAATTATTATTAAAATTAAAGGTTAATTATTAAAAGGGTAATTATTTCCCTTTTATAAGGAAAACATCATAAGGATCTAAAAAATAATCTGTACCTTAATTTTGCTAATCCATTGATGACGAATGTGGAGAGGACGGAAAATCAAATTATGACCCCAGGTGTCACTTACAAGGTCATTAGAAGGAAGGTGAAGATCAGATGACATCTGTGTATCTAAAGGTTATGAGCATTTAGAGGGAAATTAGAAAAGAGTTTCGGACTAGGGAATTTGGATTTGCCAGTGAATTTAACTATAGACATGCAATCTAACATATTGACTGTTCTTTTTTTCTTTCATAATAGGTTTTCATCTTGGCTGCCTTAGCAGTGACTGCTTTTGCCAGCTTATATCATGAGGTAAGTGCTCAAACTATGAACTCTTCTTCCCTGTACCTTACTCCTTCGTATTACTAAAAAGAAAATGTTATGTGATCATATCATGAATATATCAATATATATGAATATCTTTACATTTGCTCTATCAAAAATACATAAAAATTCAATGATGTATTTTGATTTCAAGTAAAAATATGATCTTCAAAAGAAATATCTGTTAGCGAAAAAAAATATACATACTTAATAGAAGTGTATTCTCCCACTGTTAATATTTCCTTTCCACTTCTTTTATTGTCCTAAGTCAGTAAATAAAACAAAAACAATTGACTATAGATCTCGCAATACTACTTGTAATTGTAAAATAATATATAATCGGAAAAACATTTTTTTTACATTAAATAAAAATCCTAATAATAATTTTTTCCTCTTAGCCTATCTACCATCCCCAGCCTTTCAAGTTCGGCTATAGCGTAAAGGACAAGCACGGTGAACAACATCGTGAAGAAGTCGGCGACGGAAAGAACGTGAAGGGAAGCTACGGATTCACTGATGCCAGAGGAATCCACCGACAGGTCAACTATGTAGCTGACCATGCTGGATTCAGAGCTCAAGTCAAAACCAATGAACCCGGAACTGCCAACCAAAACCCCGCAGCCGTTCACATCATTTCTGATGCACCCTACGGACATGGTGGATACGCCGGAGTTGGAGCAGCTGGATTGGGCTACGGATACGGTGGTCTTGGAGCAGCTGGCTTAGGATATGGATACGCTGGAGTTGCAGGATATGGTGGCCTTGGCTATGGAGGATATGGTCTTGGCAACGGACGCCTTGTAGGTTTAGGATATGCTCGTTACGGATTTTAAATGTAAATTTGTTATGCTTCTCATCTAGTTGTGGAATAAATGTTTATTTATCTTATTTCGGAGACGTTTCTTCTTCTATCAATTGAAAATCATCACAATGATATCAACAAAGTAATTTGATCCCAACACTGGAGTATTAAAAGATAATGCGAACTTATTTATACTTTAAAAGTGTGAATATTCATACTATTCATTTTGAGAGACCTGCTATCATATTTTCTGTATTCTGTATCAGTTTCTAATTTTGATTTAAGTATTTATCTATATTTGTTAATGTATTATTCCTGATTTTTGACTTAAATTTCACAGCTGATATTTATGTTTTTATTGATAAAATATAATATAAACAAGAAATATTTTTAAAAAAACCTGTAATAAATATTTTAACTAATTTCAAGGTTAAATATATTTATTAGAATAATAATACTTCTTGAAATTTTTAGTTATATTATCTTTGCATAAAGCTGCAATGATTTTGGGAGTAATAAAAGTTTAGAAATATTTGACAGACTAATTAGTGACGCTTGTTATCCAGTGTTGCCTATAAATGTAAAATGTTTGAGCTAAAGCTAAAAATGGTTTAATTCCATCGATTATAGAGGAAGGATTAATTTGAGAAAAAAAAATATTTATAGGAATAGTACATTCCATAAACATAATCGTTTTGCTCCATTTCGAATATTTTTTTCGCAAATGCATTCAATATTTTTTTTTTCAATTTAAAATGTAAATAATCTAAGACTAAAGTGAATGATTAGATTTTTCTTTCCCTGAGTTTAACAAAAAAGAAAGGATTTACGAACTTCAAAACTTCTTACTCTTTATTCAGAATGAAATACTATTTTATATCAACTTTTTTAAAATTTAATTATATTTTAAATTTAACTAAATTGAGTTATCTTAAGCCTTTCCATTAATGAAATGTTCATTAGAAAATAGGTACTTAAAATTGCAACTATAATAGACAAAATTCTTCATCTTGTCTGAAGATTTTGCCTCATATTATTCGAAGCTCTTTTAAAGCTAAAACATATCACTAGAATTAAACGAAATGAGTTATCTAATATCAATTCTTTTAGTAATAATTATAAACATAATTTTTATCACATCAGGATAAGAATAAAATTTGATGTTTCTTTTGATTTGTACTTAATTCAAAATTGTTTAAATTTATTTGAGGATTTCTTCTCACATAAATTAGGTCAATCTCATTTTTAATAATAATAAGTGCTCTAAAACAATTATTTAAAAATATGGTATGAAATCAGCACGAATATTCTTTTTGTGTTTATAACTAGGACTTTCAAAAAGCTTTCAGCTTTTCAGCTTCAAAAAAAAACATTCAGCTTTAAATAAAACATTTCAGCTTTCTTCTTGATAAAGTTAAGCCTGTAATAATCGAAAGTAAATCTTATTTATTAAAGATAACTAAAAAAACATGAAATATTTCTTTCCCAAAAATAATAAGCATTTGTTTAAAAACAAAGAATATTTTTAAGAAATAATTATTTGAATTATAAAAATTAGAATTAATAATCTGATAAGAACAAGGAGCAAAAAAAAAATGGCATCTACTTTAAAAAAATTGACTCCAACACAGATAAGTGATAATTAATTGCAAAAAATCAAACTTCTAAATTTAAGAGTAACAATATTTTCATATTTCTTCTTGCTTTTAATACAGCATACATTTAGAATTATTACTACTTCTGAATTTAGAAGAAATAAATTCCTATTATTAGAAAAAAAAATCTCATGAACAATTTTATGTTTGCTGCTATTTGAAATAATCTTTTTTTGGTAATATTGAAGATAGTATTGCAGAAATTTATTTAAAAGGAAAACGCTTACCGATATAAATTATTGATTAATTATTTGAAACAAAAATAAAACATATCACATTTTATTTAGTTCAGCCTAAGAAACTACGAAACATTAAGAAGGTATCATCATTTATAAAGTATGCATTTAAAAAGAAAAAAAAATTGGAATGGTATTATTAAGTTAAGATAAAAAGGCGATAAAACATTTAATGAATTAAATGAAATCAAATTTCGTCGTATCTTGACTTTTATTAAGCATAATCAAACTTGCATATTCTTTATAAGGAAATTTATTAAATTTTTGGTTATATTCAATTAAAATGAGCCATAATAATTTTTAACATTTGCAGAAAGTGTTTTTTGCTATGTTATTTTTTTTAATTAATTCACACTTTAATTCAGCCATTCGCAATATTATTGAGCTTTTAAAATGTTAATTAAAATTATTAAAAGGATAAATATATATTTGAATTTATTTCATTAGAAAGAACTGTTATTAATGATGATAGAAAACGTTTTTAACTAATTTCTGAAAGTAATTTAAAATAAAATGTGTATCTTCATTTATTTGGCTTCATGAAAAAAGAATATTTTGAATTTAAAAATAAAATTATATTTGATTAATTGTTCGAAAATTATTAATGATAAGACAGACATACTTCCTCTGAATTTTTGATTTTGTTCAAAATTTCATAAAAACCTACAAATTTGACGGTGGAAAATCACATACTAAATATAACCCATCTAACTCAAAACGTTTTGGTGTTTAAATTTAATCCGTCTAAATTAAAATGTTTTGGTATTATTGTGTTCACAAACAGGCATAAGTCCAAAAATAGTATTTTGGATCCTCAGAGGCATGAAATGTCGAAGTTCATCAAAATTTCCTATTCAAAGTTTTTAATATTTACAGCACTTTATTTTGCATAAAAAGTAATCTTGTATAAAGCAAAAAAGGAATTATTTGCATAAAGCAAAAGAGCAATTATTTACATAAAGAAAGAAGGCAATTATTTCAGACCAATTGTTATTAATGTTATAAGCAATTATTAATATTTGTTGAGTATTGTTTTGTTATTTAATGTTTTCTCTGCAAATGGATTATTTATTTTGAATTTTGACACCTTTAGAAGATGCGTCAATAAGCATATTACAAAACTGATAAATAAATAGAGGAATACTGAAATTTTAGCATAAAAAAGGGAAAATCAACCGTTTGAATTTTTCGTTTTCACTCATTTTATATATATTGAAATTATATCGAAATTATTTCAACAACTACAATTTCTAAAAAGCTAAGGAATGAAAAAAAATTAATATCAAAATCTTTTCACAACTTCATTTACGGTATTCTTGAAAAATCTCGTCAGTTGTATTTTTTTTTCTGTCGTCTCTCGTCCAAAAAGCTCAAACTTTTTCATACAGTACGGCTGCAAATTGTAGGAGTGATATAAAATTTTCGTTTCAAGCAAATGTTTATTATTACGTTGAGGTAATTGTTCTATCAATTAAAATTGTCTATATATTTTCAAAAATAGAAGAGATGTAATAAAATGAGAACTTCAATCCACCGTCACCATCATACTCCATTCCCTATGACCTAGATAGGCCAAGTACAAAATCGACCGAGATTTTCTTCCTTTCAGCATCATATCCAAACAATCAAATAGAATTAAAATCAAAATTGCTGTAATTACTAAAATAATGGTGCCTTATATATACTGTTCGTTGAGTCACATAAAATTATAAATATATTGTGATATAGAACACTGCTCTATCAATCTTGTAAAAATGCTGCTTTAATATAATTTTTTTCAAATCAAATTAAATTCTTTATAGACAGTAATTCTTACAATTTTTATCCATAGATGGGAAAATATTTATGAATATAAAATGAAGACATTTCGTCTTCATGTGGCATAATTTAAAAATGCAATACTACTTACATTTTAGAAGCAAATGTGCATCTTGAAGAAAAAACGAGCATGCAGTCACTATGAAAATAAGACAGTGTTTATTAGATTATTCAACTATATTTGTAGTTGCATTGTGTCACTTGAAAATCACTCCTTGACCAATCTATGAGGAAAAGAATAAAATTATAGCATCGATATACGATTGATCCATTCAAAAAGAAGAAAAAGAGTTATGTGCCTTTTTCAATCATAATTTCTGTAACAGGAAGAAATTAAAGATTAATAAATATTTACCGGGCTCATCTGTAATCACGTTTTTATTTAATTTCAATTAAATCGTTTAAATGTATTTTTACATCCATGATTCCGCCAAATCGTCAGCATTAATGCCGTATTATTATCTTAAATATATTCTCTTCATTGAATAATCAACCTTTCTGATGTGATTTCTTCCGAGTGACATCATAGCGCTACTAAATGTAAACGCACTTCATTTTTAAAAAACTTCGCAGTATTCTAACTTTTTTCATTGATCAAGTAATTATTCTTTTACAAATCTAACAGAATCTTTCATCCTTATCTTCCGGCAATGGAAGAAAATCATGCGATTAAATATTTGATCTACATTTGGAAATTGGATTGTAATCTACAGTTGGAAATAAAACAAACTACCCGAATTTTTTTTAATTAATTCAAAAAATATTACAAAAAAATTGACAAGATTCAAGAATGATTTGCACGATTATTAAATTTGTATCATTAAAAAGACAATTGTTTTTAATTTGTAAAAACGCCATTTGTTTATTGTTATGCAATACTGTCTTTGGAAGCAATGGCAGAAAACTTTTAAAAATTCGCTTAATTTCTGATTAATTGAAATTTCAAAAAATAGCTGCAATAATTATTTAAAACACATTAAATTAAACCTAAATTATAGATCTATATTAAATTTTGAAAACCATTGTACGAGAAATGAGCTATATAGTCTGTATTTCCGCATACTTTTTAATGCGATACATGTAAAACAAAAACGCATGATTCAAATCAATGATACTTGGTAAGATATCTTTTGATTACAATTAAAGTTTTATATCAAATTGAAAAAAAGTTCTAAATATATATTCAAGTTTCGGATACTATGTATTAACTGGATGCTAGCGATTCGCCACTGCTATTCAAGAATTTATAGTTTTCTGATGAAAGAGGAGAAAGACCTTTATTAGACATTAAAAGAGTGAGGTTAAGAATACGCTGCCTATCGATCTGTATGTAAACGCGATATGTATAAAGCAAAAACAAATGTCTCAAATTAATGATATTTAATAAGATATCTTTTGACCACAATTGTAGTTTTCTATCAAACTTTGGATCCAATTAGTTGGGGGAAAAGGCATCCAATATATATATATATATATATATATATATATATATATATATATATATATATATATATATATATATATATATATATATATATATATTCGATTTTTAGTTACTTCTGTATTAACCGGCTGATAACGATTTGATAATGCCATGCAAAAGATTTATGGCTTTATCCAAAGCCCACAATTTTTGTGCGGCAAAGAGGGATAATGTTTTTATTAGAGAGTATGCGAGAAAGTTTTAGAGAGATACCCATACCAATTTGCAATATTTTCAAATATTTCAAAGGACTGAAGCCTGAAAACGAAAAAAAAAGAATGTCTCTTTAATTCAATTTTCTAAACCTAAAGAAACAATTGTTACGAATACAATTTGTTTTATTTAGAGGTTGATTAAAATTACATTCCATAATATGTGATAATGCACTTAATAAAAATATCTTTGCACCAGTGTATTTGCGTAATAAGAAAATTAATGTAAATGAGAAAAATAGCATTGATGAAAAAATTTTAATCTAATAATCAGATCACAATAACTCGTTATATTCTAAAATAGCAATTCAATCATGCAGAAAGCAATTTGACTTTTCAATATTATTTTTTTTAAAGTTTCATTTCGTTCATGCTCTTGATATATAAATACGCCTGAATTCATACACAGTATCAGTTTGCTTTTACTTTCTAAGCAATAACATTCACAATGATATCTCAGGTAAGATATAAAATTTGAAGAATAGATCTTTCTTCATTTAATTTTACTTATAATTTTTTGTTATAAAAAATTTAATAAGAGATTTTTAAAATACGTTTTTATTATAATATTAATTTCATTAAGTATGAAGGGAAACAATTCAAGTTAAACTGCATTATATGCATTTTCTCAACACATAAGTTTATATTAATTTGTTGTATTTAAATAAATAGCTTAATTTAAACGAGATCTGTCTGTTGTTCGCAAATCCCATTAATAGATCATTTTGATCAAATCATGCGAAATAAATTTTCGTTATCTCAGCAAAAAATAAAATATATTATTTTAAATTAACCTTGAGCATTAAACTGAGAGCATTCTGGAAGATATGCTGTATCTTCAAAATAATTAAATTAACTCGCGAAATCGATGATGTAGCTAGAAGTCAAAGATTTATTTTGTTGTGCTTCTTTAAACTCTTGGACTCCCGCTGGTATGGTGTTGTGTGGAGAGGGGGGTGCCAGCTCAGGTGCCGTCCTCGTCATCTGACAGCGGTTCAAAATTACGAGGTCCGTCCCAAAGTAGCCCTAGCGTTGCTTTAAACGCGGCGATAATATAAACAAACCAAACCAACCTTAAACTCTTGGACAATGAGGCCTAGTGGTCAGTGATGACAAATCTAATGTTCAAGGTTTTTCAAATGAAATAAAAATAGGCCAAATCGGTATAGTGATTGGGGATGGGGAATTCTGAGATGGTTTTCTCCTTAGAGAACTTACAGTGAAATAAAATTTTAAAGCATTTCTCGAACGAAACGTATACAGCAGCGTAATGAAAGAGTAAAGTCTGGGATGTGCATGTTCTCGGAGCCAGTCTTAGAGGCCACCTTGGGCAAAAAAAACTAAGTGCATTTATTTCACTGTTTAAATAAAAGCATGAAAACGGGGCTGAAAGATATTGTAATATCCTAATGTTGCTAAATCATTGATGACGAATATGTGGAGGAAGGAAAATCCCATTATGACCTCAAGAAACACTTGCAAGGTCATTAGAAGAAAGGCAAAGCTCAGGAGACAACTGCGTATCTAGAGATCATGAGCATTCAAAAGAAAATCAGAAAAGTGCTTGGGAAAGGGGAATTGGTTCTTTGGTTTTACTGATTAAATTTACTATACATGCGTTCTAAAAATTCTGAGTGTTTCTTTTTCCTTAATAACAGGTTTTCATCTTAGCTGCCTTAGCAGTGGCTGCTTTTGCCAGCTTACATCATGAGGTGAGTGCCCAAATTATGAACTCTTCTGCACTATATCATGCTCTTTCATATTACTAAAGAGAAAATTTTATTTGGTTATATCATGACTATATCATTAACTTTACTTTTGCTTTTGCAAAAATTAATAAAAAATTCAATGACAAATTTTCTATTTCAAGTGAGAATATGATATTCAAAAGAAATATCTGCTTGCAAAAAAAAATTATTTATACATACTTACTAGAAATGTATTCTTAAGCTGGATCTCACAATACTACTATAATTGTAAACGAATATATAATCGGAAAAATATTTTTTACATTAACCCCTTACTTAAGGACATGAAAATTTAGGACTTTACTGGGGAGCTGTGGTCTGCGAGACCGCATTTTCTTCACATTAAATTTATATTTTCTAATGAAAGTATTAATATGAAAATCAGTCAATATTCTGCAAATATTTTTTCTTGATATATAAATATGTTTTAGAAATTTTGCAAAATATATTATCATTGAAAAAAAAAGTAACTACGTTTGAACATACGTTTTCTTCTTAAATTGCATGCTACAAAAAATAATATTCTTAGAAAAAAAGCATATTACTTTTTACTTTTTAAATCATATTTATTTTTCCAGTATACAAAGGTATATAGAAAACAATAAAACAATATAATGGAAAATTCAACATTTATATGAAAAATAAGGCAATTGGCCCATTCTTTAATCGGTATCATTTCTACGCAGAAATTTGTGAACATTCGTATCACGGTTTTCGAGATTATTTTCAACGTACAGTTTAAGTACTAGTATAAAAATCAGCCTGTAAATTCTGTAGATATTTCTCTTCGTATATTAATATATTAAAAAAAATTTCAGTTTTCATTTTCACTACAAAAACTAATTCTATTTGAACATGGATATCAGAATTAGTCGAATGCGTTCTCTCATCAAAAAAATTACATCCTCATCACTAAAATCACTTTCTGCTTCATTTAAAAGTCTCTGGAGCTCTGCTTCATAATGAAGATCAGAAGGTTGGATGAATATCGAGGACCAAGTTTTAGAGCCATCTTCTAAGAGTTGTATTCTAATGGAACATTTAAAGAGAGGCGCGGTCTCACAGACATCGAGCAAAGAAATAGCTGAAATATTTAAAGATAGCATCCGCTGAAAAAGGTTGAAAAAGTGCACGTGTAGTGAAGGTCACAAAGATGAAGCTATAAGCTCAATCATTTCGATTGAACTAAAAATAGAATAGGAGTGACCGAAAATACCGCATTACCCCAGTTAAGGGTTAAATAAAAATCCTTCTAATATTTATTTCTTTTAGCCCATCCACCATTCCCAACCCTTCAAGTTCGGCTACAGCGTAAAAGACAAGCATGGTGAACAACATCGTGAAGAAGTCGGTGATGGCAAGAACGTGAAGGGAAGCTACGGATTCACCGATGCCAGGGGAATCCGCCGACAGGTTAACTACGTAGCTGACCATGCTGGATTCAGAGCTCAGGTCAAGACCAATGAACCCGGAACTGCCAACCAGAACCCAGCAGCCGTCCACATCATTTCTGATGCTCCCTACGGACATGGAGGATATGACGTTCTCGGATACGCCGGAGTTGGAGATGCAGGATTGGGATATGCCGGTCTTGGAGCAGCTGGATTGGGCTACGGATATGGTGGCCTTGGACAGGCTGGCTTAGGATACGGATATGGTGGTCTTGGCTATGGAGGATATGGTCTTGGCAACGGACGCCTTGGAGGTTTAGGATATGCTCGTTACGGATTTTAAATGTATATTTGTTATGCTTCTTATCTAGTTGTCGAATAAATATTTGTTTGTATCATTTTGGAGACGTTTCTTTATCAATTCAGCTGTATCAAAGAAGCAATTTGATGCAAAACTGGAATATAAATTGATAAAGGAAACTTACTGAAATTTTAAAAGTTATGAATATTCATATTATTTATTTTGAAAGGACTGCTGTTTTATTTTCAGTATTCTCTATCGGTTTCTAATTTTAGCTTAAATATTTAAATGGGGTAATTTCACCTATTTTTGTTAATGTATTATTTTTTGATTTTTCACTAAAATTTTACAGCCGTTAATATTGTTTTTCTTTGGTAAAAACTAGTATAAACAAGAAATATCTGAAACCATTCGTGAAATATTTGTTTTTACTCATTTCAGAGTTAAATATATTTATTTCAACAATAATACATCTTAAAATTTTCAATTATAAAATCGCTTCCTGAAACAGAAATGATTTTGAACACAATAGAATTTTAGAAATCTATAGCAAATTAATCAGTGATGCTTATTTTCCAGTGTTTCTCACAAACGTTAAAAGTTTGGGTCTCAAGCTCAAATATGTTTCATTCCATCGATTACAGAGAACAGACTAATTTGAAAAAAAAAAATTAAAGGAACAGTTACATATTTCGCAAATGTAACAGCATAGGTGCACTCCGTTCATTTTTTTTCACAAATGTAGACAATTTATTTATTTTTTCAATTTTGACTGTACAGAATATAATACAAAAATGAATTATTAGGTTTTTCTTTTCCGAAAATTTCCAAAAGAGATAGAATTTACGAACTTCAAAATTTTGTATTCTGTATTCAGAATTAAATGTTACGTTATATCAATTTTTTAAGTTTAATTATATGTTTTTAATTAATTAAAGTGAATTATATTAACTCTTTTCCTATTGTAAGTGTTAAGTAGGAAATGGACATATAAACTTACAATTATAAAAGGTAAAATTCTTCATCATATCTGTTAACTTTGCATCATATTATTCGACACTCTTTTAAAGTTAAAGCTTATTACCAGAGTCAAGCGAAATGAGTTATCTAATATCACTTCCTTATTAATAAGTGTAAACATAATTTTGATCACACGAGGATAAGGATAAGAAATCCTCGAAATTCAGAATTTCTTTTGGTTTGTACTGAATTCAGAATTGTTTAAATTTATCTGAGCCTTTCTTCCCCATTAAATCAGTTCCATTTCATATTTATTAACAATAAATGCTCTAAAAATTAATTAAAAATATTATATGAAATCAGTAAGAATATTCTATTTGTATTTATAATTATGACTTTCAAACAGTTTTCATTTAAAAAATATTTCAATTTCTGAAATACTTTTTTAAAAATTCAACTTTTTTCTTCACAATCGAGGTGAATTTTCAATAATCTAGTTCACGCTTTAATTGTATTGTTTGTATTTAATTATTACTTGAATACCTCAAAATTTAAACTTACTGAATATAGTAACTAAAGATAACTAATAAGACATGACATTTGCTTTTCAAAAAAAACATTAGTTTAAAATCTAAAAAATATTTTTTTAATATTAATTTGAATCCTAAAAATAAGTAATCATTGACAAGGACATCAAAAAACGAAATGGTAAAGAAGCAGAAAAACATTTGTATCTTTCAAATATTTTAAATAAGAGCATAGCATGGTATTTATAAATGTAATTTAGAACAAAAAAATAGCATTTGCTTTTTAAAAAACTGATTTCAACGCAATAAAACAACAATTAATTTCAAAAATAAAACTTTTATATTTAATTTTAGCAAAATTTTGTTAAATAATGGAATTTTCATGTTTCTTCTTGCTTATAAAACCGTATAAAAATTATAAAATATTAATTAATAATACGGTGATTATAAAATATTAATTACCATATAAAAATACATACCTTATATAAATTTATACAAAATTATTACTACTACCGAATTCAGAAAATACAAAATCTTATTACTAAAAAGAGAACCTAATGAGCAATTTTCTGTTTTGTTTTTGTTTTTTGAAATAATCTTCATGTGTTCCATTTAGTTGAAATCCGACTGTTCGAGTACAAGTGAACTCGATAGTTACAAAACATTAAAAGTTAGACAGATGAAACTTGATACACAGGTGTAGCACCTAAAATATATATCCCTATCGAATTTTGAACCAAATCCGTTAAAAGATTGGTCGTCTTTCTGTTTGGACTTTCGTATGCATGCAAACACAATAACTCGTAAACTCAATGATTTAAACAATGACATTCAGTATGTGATTTCGTTACTGCAGGTATATTTCCGCGTTAAATTTTGATTTTGTTATTGCAGGGATTGGTCGATGGAAAAAAAGTAAGAAAAATACATATGCTCACGACAGATTAAGCAAAAATGCAAATGTCTGTATGTCCTAAAATTTCTTCGACAATGCGGTTTAAGATATTTGAGACTTTATCCATCTTCCATAATTTTATGCAGGGCGCGGAGATAAGACCCTTATTGGGTAGTATTTCAGAAACTGATTAGGAGACCAATCCTGCTTATTTGTTACATTTTAAAAAAGAAAAACATTTCTTGAAAATTATTATTTTTTGCTTCCAAAAATTGAAGTGGCCACTTTAAAACCAATTTTAAAATTGAAATGACCAAAGTAACTGAAGTAATTAAAGTCTCTTAATCGATACGCATAGATCATTAAGCTTCATCTCAGCTAATATTTTTATAAAAGGTTTATTCTAGAATTTTCCATCAAGGATAACCGCCTTTCTACTGGTGTGGTTTAGAAGTTTGGAAAGAGCAGGCCAGATTAATTATAGTTATTTTATCTGACGCAGTTTCAAAATTGCGAAAAGAGTCTTAATATAGCTTACATAGAGATGCAAAATGTATTTAACCCTTTAAAGGGCCCTTTTTTTCTAGTCATATTATATTAAAATATTTTTAGGCTTGAAATTAGAATAAGAAAAGGGATTCATTTAGCGTATTAGATAAATTTATATTGATTAATTAATTAATTTGGTTAATTAATAATGAAGTAACAAATCAAGACACGTCATTTTGTGTAAGATAAAGAACTGAAGCATCTAACTTTCTATCTTTGTAAAAAAAAAAAATGCCAGAACTTATGCCAACCTACATAATTTCATACAAATATTGATAAATTTGGTGGGAAGCCTACTTCCCACGGCCGTAGAAAGGGTTAAACCAATCTAATCTCGATTCAATAATAGCGTTTGTTTTTCTGTAGTTTGAAGCGTTTGTTTGTTCAATAATAGCGTTAATTTTTGTTTCATTGAAAAAGAAACTATGCATTTTTCATGAATTTATTACTTTTAAAAAAATCTATTTAAAAATGTGCTAAATTTTACAATAACAGTTGTTTAAAAAAAAATTAATTTTCCTTTAGTATTACTAAATCTTTCTTTTTTCGGCTTCATAATATTTATCAGAATTGAGACGGAAATATACTTTTCAGTCACCATATAAGTAAGATAGGATTCTTTGTTGATAAACCAACAAATACAAAGGGTTATTAGTATGTATCAAAACAAACAAAAACTGCAATGGAAGTGTCATAATTTGTCTATAAAAAGATAATGCAAAAATGTGACAAAATTCAATATATATATTTTCAATATATACAAAACTTTAGATCTTCATCCAATTTCGGACTAAATCCTTCAATTGGGAAATTAGCTGTCAGCTTGTCGATTAATTTATGTATATGATGTGATAATTTTAATTTGGAT
This sequence comes from Argiope bruennichi, assembly GCF_947563725.1. NCBI lineage: Eukaryota > Metazoa > Arthropoda > Arachnida > Araneae > Araneidae > Argiope > Argiope bruennichi. Next base: position 53,564 of record NW_026605934.1, read on the forward strand.
TTTTGTTTGATGATTAAATAAATCAATAAAATATAATACAAGAACAGAAACGGTTTTTCTTTTTGGTGGTTTGTCTCACACAATTATTAAAAAGCTCAACGAGTTTGAAAATGAAATTTTATTTGTGATAATAGCATCAAAAGTGAAATTATGAGTTAAATTTTGGATCCAATCTGTCTGGAAGAGGAGTTGAATCGATACCTAGTTCATTTCATAATTATGGCAAAAATAAATGCAACATGCTCCATATTTGGAAATATAAAGTCGAAGGGAGTGCACTCTTACAAAAACTAATCGCCTTTGGCGACCAGTTATCTATGTGAATATCAGTTCTATTTAATTTAATGCAATTTGTTTCGATATTAAATTCATTACAATTTTCTGCCAAATTGTCAAAAGTTAGAACTCTATTAACTTAATTGCCTTACATATGTTCTGCTCATTGCATACATGATCCTTTCTAATTTAAACCAGCAATAGCATCATAGTGTTGTTAAAACATAAATATCCAGTTAATCTATCTTCTGAATTTCACAACACTGCAATTTTCCACTTTTTTATTTGTCTTGTAAACTACATAGATATTAAACAGAATCCTTTTTCTTTAACTTTGGATAATGAAAAAAATCACTCGATTTAAATTATGATGAAACAACGAAAGCAGTTTGAATTTTAGGCAGCATTATAATTTATTGTTAGAAATAAATATTTTTTTAAATTGCTAAATTAAAAAAAAATTGCATGTATATTAAACTGATATCATTCAAAAGAAATTTTTTGTAACGATGTAAAATCTATTTTATGCAATAATATTTCCGGAAATTATTGTGGAAAGCACCAAAATTCAATTTACTCTTTAATTAATTAAAAATTCAAAACTTCTGCTTCGAGATACACATTTTTCACTTCCTAAGGTATAGATGTACTGCTTTTGGTTATTGTAAGACAGGTGTAAGTAGACACATACACATTCATTATTTCGATAGCTACATTGGTATAGTTTTTTAATTGCTACAAAAAAACTACTTTTTCATGCTGAGAGTATGAAAAAAATGTTTTATCTGAATATTTCGGTAGCAATAGATTAATTTACAAACAAGATAAATGTTCCATTTATTGAAATAATTATAAATTCATTTTTCACAACAGATTAAGTTTTCAAACAAGAGAAATGTTCCGTTTATGGAAATAATTATAAATTCATTTTTCACAATGTTTAAAAATCCACTTGACCTTATAAAAGAATAAAATATTCTTTGGTGCAACTTCTCTAGCACAAGCGAGATGTTGACATAGAGGTGATTTATTTTAATAATCGGGTCGCGAGCTCCTGATGGGATTAAAATGAAAATTCACTCATGCAGAAAAAAATTTCATTTCTAAATCAGGTACAAAATAGGTTTTCATATTGAATTTTGGATGTATAAATACGCCGGAACTCAGTAGTACAGTATCACTTGTTTCAAGTCTCTTGACAACTCAACTTCAAAATGATCTCTCAGGTAAGATTTATATAGAAGTAGTCAATTTATTAGAATAGAATTTTTAAATAATTCTGAATCGATTTTGCAGTGCATTATTTAATTTACCTGATCTCAGTGGGAAAAACTTGTTGTACCAATTAAGAGAAATTTATTTGGAGGAATTAACATAATTTTTCATTATTTCCTTTAATAATTTTGCTCAAATTATTCTAAAAGTGCTTAAACTTTTTTATATTGCACTAAAGAAAATACTCAACCTAATTTTCTTTATTTTGCTACAAATCGTCCCTGATTTGTTAAATATTCTATAATCACACAATTTATATGATTATTTGAACTAAAAAAATATTTTTAAGTGTTTTTTTTAAATATTTATTTAATTTACGTCAGTGGAAAAAAATGGGACTTTATAGTTCTGATTCAATACCGACATGCTTGAATTTCTGCATTTTTTTCACCCCCAAATCTGTAATGTGTAGATTTGTATAATGCAAACCCTTATATTTCTCCAATTTGGTTTTTTTAACAATTGTTAACAATGAGAAGCATATAAACTCATTTACTTTTAAAGCTTGAATACCAGTTTTCTTAAAACATAACACTGAACAATTTTTTTAAGTGTTCAGGTTTCAAAATGGTTAGAAACATTGTGAAATGAGTTAACAAATTCTAAATAATTTTTTTAAAGTTAAATTTTTTTGCTTCTTTAATTAAGTAATTTACTTCTTTAATTAAGTAAGTTTTTTTTTTATATATTCAAGAAAATTCAAGAGAATTTTATAAATTCAAGAATCAAGTTTTTTTATATATTCAAGAAAATTCAAGAGAATTTTATAAATTCAAGAAATCAAGTTTTTTATATATATATATTAAAAAAATTTTATATATTCAAAAAAATTTATAAATTCAAGAAATTAAACATCAGTATATGTAACATTCTGAATTATTTCGCCTTAAGTTATTTTAAAGTTGATTGTTAAGAGTTGCTAGTTAAAGTTGCTAGTTATAACGCTGCTCTGGGAACCTTGTCTAGTTATTTGATAGTTACTAATGTGTAGAGAAGACAAAATAAAAGACAACTGAAAATTTTCTTAAACTGAACTGGAAACAAATATGTAATATGGTTTTTAGGTACTTCTATTATTTTTTTAAAAACTTGTATTAAATTTCTGAATATTAAATATATTTATATTTTTATTAGGTTTTCCTTTTGGCTTCTTTGGCAGTGGCTGCCTTCGCCAGTCTACATTATGAAGTAAGTATACATTTCAATAACCTGCAATTTTTATGCTTTCTATGTATTTTTATATAAAATTTTAATAAAACTTCTTTATGAGTTCTTGAAACCATAATTTCTTGACTTGCATTACAAATTTAACTTCTCGTTATCGTTTACCAAAAACTGAACAGTAATTTTCAGTTTTCTGTTGATAATTAGTAATAATACTTTTGCCTATGAATTGGAAGAAAAATCTAATATCGTTGTTTGCTTTGTAAATTAATTATGAAATTTATTATTTTTAAAATGCTTATGAAAATTTCGCTAAATTTTAGTTTGCACTTTTTCCGTAGGCAAACCTAAAGCATCACACTTATCAATAAATTATAAATTGCTGAAAAAATTAATAATTTTTATCTTAATAATTATTAAACGAATAATTAATTAATAACCTCCAGAAACTTAAATCGTATGACTTTTTCCAAAAAAAATATACTAAACAATATCTCTTCCCTGCTAAAATTTCTGAAATAAATATCATAATATTTGCGTTAAAAAGAAAAAGCGAGGCTTATTTCTGAAAAACAGGATTATAATTCCGAATTCTAATTCCAAAAATTCTGTAAAGAAAATTTTATTGATGACGTTTATATTCAGCCAAGAAGCGCGTTAATTTTTAAATAAAATTGCCTACCTGTCATTGGACGAATAAAAATGAAAAATGTAACTGAAAAACAATTGAAGAATTGACAAACAAACAGCAATGGCTAAAACTTTACAAATCGAATAATAAGTTGAAATTTGATTAATATCAATTATTATTTCACAGCATCTTACTACAACCATAATTTATCTCAGAGCAAGTTTAAATAAATAAATCTAATGCAAATATTCCAAACTTTACTTCTAAAAAAATCAAATATAATAATATATCAAAAGATACAACTTTACCAACATATAAAACTTTTTTTATTTTTATACATATAGCTCTAACATATAAACATATAAACATATAAAACTCTTTAACTTAAACTTTTAAACATATAAAACTCTTTATTTTTTCAAAACTAAATATGGGTTGCACTAAAACATGTCAAAGGAACAATATTAAATCTGCGATTTAATTTATAATTTTTATTATTTCTCCCTTTTAGCCTATCCACCACCCCCAACCTTTCAAATTCGGCTACAGCGTGAAAGACAAGCATGGTGAACAGCATCGTGAAGAAGTTGGCGATGGCAAGAACGTGAAGGGAAGCTACGGATTCACCGATGCCAGGGGTATCAAGCGACAGGTCAACTACGTTGCCGACCATGGAGGTTTCAGAGCTGAGGTCAAGACCAACGAACCCGGAACCGCCAACCAGAACCCAGCAGCCGTCCACATCATTTCTGATGCTCCCTACGGACACGGAGGATACGCTGGAGCTCCCGTACTTGGATATGCTGGAGTTGGAGGATATGGATATGGAGGTGTTGGAGCAGCCGGTTTGGGATATGGATATGGCGGTGTTGGAGCAGCCGGTTTGGGATATGGATATGGCGGTCTGGGATACGGATATGGTGGTCTTGGAGGATATGGAGGTCTCGGTTATGGAGGATATGGCCTTGGCAACGGGCTCCTCGGTGGCTTGGGATATGCACGATACGGATTTTAGGTCAATAATTTTATAGTGTTTTGTTCGTTGAGAAATAAATGTTTTTCTGCATTTAGAATTGTTTGTCTTATTAGTTCAATTTTCTTAAATTTAGATTAACTAAAACAAAAGTTCGATCCACAACTTGTTCCCGTTTGTAAACAACTACATAAAAATACTTCATTTAGTTCTGGATTACTCATTGAGTAGTTTATATTTCAATATCAATATTAAGCACTGTTCTTCTAAAATAATAAAGAAACATAAATTGTAAATTAAATTTCGTGAGTTAAGACAGTTATCGAGAGTGCATACTAAAATAATTCATGTATACAGATATGTAATTAGTTGGAAATATTATCCTATTTGGTTTTAAAGGAAAGAATGAGAATATTAAAATTAATTTTGATATTCAAACAACCATAATTACTTTTATGCCGTTGCTAAATATATAATTATAACTAACAAAATAATAATTAAACATCAGAGAAATAGGCAAAAAAATTTTAATGGAGTAGTAAATTACTAAATTACCACTGCATTACTAATTATATATTTACTACATAATTTTAATTATGTATTTAATTATAACTAACAAAAAAATAATTATCAAAATTTAAAGTCAAAAAAATTTTAAGTGCAGTAGTAAATTACTTCGGTAGACAAAACAGCTTCATTTTTATTTCAATGACATTTGATGGAGCATGAGTCTTTAGTTCAACACTCTTATTCTGATGGCATATCTAAGGGCTAAACAAAAGTAGCTATCTTCAGTATCTTTATAAGAAACGACAAAGTCACAATTTCAGTTAGTCTCTTTAATGCAGTTACCGCAATTTTGTCGAACTAATTTGATCAATTAAGGCTCTTTTCTACAAAAACAATCTTATTAAATTGTGAATTCTTTATTGCGCTTAACACCTTTTTTTTTCTTTCTTTTTTTTGCAATTGTTGCAGCAGTTAATTGTAATAGTTTGGATATCAATGGACTGGATTTAATAGTTTTGTAGAAATTAATTTTAATACTTTTGCAATTAATTTTAATAGTTTGGTTATCATTAGGAATTGCTGTCATTTGGTTAACTGCATTAGGAAAACAAGGCTCATATTTCTGTTATTTAAAAGTTAAAACTTCTTTCTTTGAATTCCACTCCATAAAGAAAACATTTAATAAATCTATGAAAAAGTAAAAAAAAAAAAAAATTTCGTCAATTTACTGAATGCTAATTTCTATACCCTTACTTGACTGAAAGAGTTTGATATCTACTTCCTAGTTTTAGTCAATAGAGATCCAGCTATTGACAAAACACATCAAATGACCAATGATAAGAACCAATATGGTGGCATATAATTCCAATATAAATATAATTTCATTTAAACTGTTTTGACGTGTCATATTGGTGGGGGAATTTATGGTACTGGAAAGCAGATATCAATTTAGATACAGACACGAGAAAGGGCATTTGCAAATGTGATGTAGTTAATTTCCAACTTTTCTTTGTGTTCAAATACTTTTTAAAGTTTTAATGCAATTAAATGAAAGTTTAGTTGACACACTCATCTCATAATTTTGAACTGTGTTCAGAGACGGGAACTTCCCTCCAGTTTTCCTACTGTCCAAGAAAGATATTCAATGAAAACAGTTCTGAAAACATAGTTTTTACTATACTTCTTTACTCTAAAAACTTAATTTCTGTTTTGTTATAATATTTTGTATTATAAATACTGAATGCTTTTGATCTTTAATTTATAATTTTTTACTATAAATATTATGGATTTTTTTTTGATTTCACTACCATGTAACATTGACATGAAGAATAAAAATTTTGATGAAAATTATTTATTAATAAATAATTATTTTTGGAACCATTAAAATAGTGCATTGTCATTTAGAATATATTGAAAATCTGAAGTTATTGAAAATCTGATCAAGAAGATAATGAAAACATATCAATAAGTGAAAAATTGATTAGAAAATTTCACTTTTACAAAAATTAAACAAGTCAAATGAAATAGAAGTGATTATAAATCATCAATTTCCCCAAAGTGTTTTCTTCATGACTTTTGGAAAAATTGCCGAGATGTTGAGGTTTTAAAATCAATTGTTTTACTCTTTAGTAATCCCATAAAGTATACTGATTCTAAATGTGCATAGAATATTAAGCATTATCACTTTTGAGATAACGCTTAGACATTGTGATTGAAATGAAACGCAAGAGTGAGCTCAAATAAAAAGCAAACCATTTGGCAATTTAGATATCACAGACACATTTTGGAGGAAGTTGACACTGAAATCAAAAGCTTTAATGACCGAGATAACGCTTTAAGCGCAAAGAGGGAGAGGGAGATAGTGCAATTATCAGCGCAATAAATTTCAAAGCTATTCTAATGAAAATATTGAACACCTTTATTTGTATAGGTGTTATTATGGCTATAATGGACATAAAGCGTAAATGCAATGGAGCATGTCGTGCAACATTTAATTAGATATAAACATATAATGTCTTGTGACCTTTTGTCTTGTGATGCTGTGTGAATGAGTAAGACGAGGTTCAAATGAGTATGAATCAATTACATTATAAATATTTTTTAATTTTAATTTTGTTTTTAATAAAAAAAGGTTCGACAATCGATTCCGACATAAATGAAAACACTTTTTAATAATTGAAGGATAGCACAAAAAAATATTTCTTCTCATAATTATTTCTAGGGTTATCGACGGCTGACGAACAAAATACAAAAGAAAGCAGTTATGATAAATTGCCAGCAGTAAAGATAATTTTGAATTAAAAATTTCTAAATTCATTGACAGTAAATATATTTTAAGAAAAAAATGTTATTGAAACCAATATACTGTGCTCAATTACTTAAAAATTATTTTTAACCAATAGTTTATAAGTAATATCTTGAAATATATAATGAAATCAAGTGGAAAACACTTCAGAGTTTTAAACAGTAAAAACAATAATAACACTTTGGCAAGTAGATCCAAAAAAAAATTCTTACTTTGTCATATACGAAATTTAAAAACTGAAAGCATTGCAATCGTTTGAAAATTTGATCACAAAATTTTTATAAATCTGCACATTTCCGAGTTGAAAACATATTTTTGAAATTATGCCTTTCTTTGAATACAATGACTCAAAATCACTTTAAGGTAGATGAATGAAATTTAATATATTGTCTTCACACCAAATTTACAAATTTCCATCAACTTTTCAACGAAATTCATTCGCAATAAGTTTGGCTGTACGATACAAGCGAATACTTTAAATACAAAATAAAAAGAGTTAGACATATAGAATTTAGCATCTAAAATATAGACCTGTATGAAAGTTTAAGCCAGTTCAGTTAAGGGGTTAATATTCTGTCGGTTTGTACTTTTGTATGCAAATGTGAAAATTCAAAAATGGTACAACTTTCATCAATTCGACTGGTATGTGATCTCGTTACTAAAGTTGTAGTTTTTTACCAAATTTTGGTATCTGTCAGTCCATGGTCCAAAATGCATACTCGATTTTCTTCACTATATTAAGAAGCATGTAACATTCACGTGCGAGATTTTTACCAATGGTCTCCAGTTATCTAGAAGATACCCCCTGCTGATATTGTGTTTAAAACACTACAGTTTTAGCAAGTAATTCTTAGCTGTTTAGCTGTAATTCTTGCATAATGCATTATTTGCTATTTGAGCACTTTATAGAAAACCATATATAATGGGAATTTTCCAAACATAATACAAAACATATAAATCCAACTACGCATCTAAAGTTGGATTTTTTAACATCTCGAATAACACCAGCTAATATTAATGCAATGTTAAGTTGCGAAAATGTTCTATATCTGTTTCTCTTCAATACTTAAATTACTATCAGTTCCTGTCAAGTAAATTTAATCTTTAAATCCAAATAATGGCTGCATTTTATTCCTGACGTGGCACTGCAGGATTTAAATAAAGTGTTCGAAATGTTTTCCCCTCAGTATAAGAATTCATGCCGCAGATAAATACAAGAATTAACGGTAAAAAAAAAAGTTACTTTTGGGGCTCCTCGTAATATCTTAATCTTTCTGAAATATAAACGTTTTGATGCTAGAAATCTAAACACGTTTTATAGAGTCATTTTTTTCATATTAATAAAAAGAAAAAATGAAGGATTAGTTTATAATTACCTATATAATTTTTAAATGTAAAAACTATCTTTCAAAATGTTAACCTTTCCTTTATTGCTTTTAGGAATTAGCAAAACGATATTTCTCTCCAATCGTAGCTGAAACACTCAGTCAAATGTAGTCTTTCCCATTAAATTTACACGAAAAAAACGAATTATAAAAAAAGAAAAAAAAGTTTATCATTGCAATTACTATGAAAAGGATCGCAATGGCGATTTATTAAAGCGTACGCATTTTAATCATATCCAAGTACAAAAACAATGAGTCAATTATTTTAGTAGGCTTGAATAAATTATAATATCTTTGAATAAAAATTTTAATCGTTCGTTATTTAATAGTAAATTAGTTGTTTAATTCTTAAATCCTACAGATGCACTGGAGCTATTTAAGAGCAACATTCTTCCAAAATTTCTTTCATTTCATTTATGATAATTTGTTTTACAAATATGCTCCTGATATGTCCTTTAATATTTCCTTAATTAGTTAAAGAAATAATTACGTCTTTAACTAAGAAATTATTTCACTCATTCATTAATCAAAGTATTAAAGTTGTCAATGAAATTTTTTCTGAAAACTGTCTTAATTTTTAACCATTTTTTTTTCTCAAAAATTCGTGAAAAAATTTCACAATCCCCTTTAATACTGTTTGCAAGTTTTATCCTTATTACTGTAAAACCAAGGTTTAGAGTATTCTTTAATTTTAATTTGTTCTAAGTTTAAATGCTAATAAACATATTCATATCGACGTCTACACATAGATAAAAAAATCGGTAGTATTTGGATTTTGATTGTTTGATATATTTTTATACAAAAGAAATATTTATTCAGCGAGATCTAGCTCAATTACTCCAATTTTTTCGACAATCAACTGGTAAGAAAATTCCCTAAAATCATCTAAAATCGCTTTAACTCCATTTTTCAGAAATATTAATTCGTTGCTGATTTTGATTTCATAATTTTGGCTTTCACATCTTTATTGCTAGAAACGTATCTGAGGAAAGAATTTCAATATCATTTTTATATTTAAATAATGTATTTATTCAATAATAATAATTTTAGATCTCGGGTATTATTTTCTAATTTCCCTTATTTCCTCATATTATATTTTTAAATATAATTACTGTAACTTGTACATAAATAAATGAATCAAATATTTTTATTAGATGGAGTGAAAAGTGCATATAAATAAGGGCAACAACCGTAAATGTATATGATATTCTCCTTCAGTATCAACAGCAACGATCAAATAAATAATGCATTTATCCAAAATATTTAAAATGTTTTCATTTGTTGTTAATCTCAACAATTATGATAAAGAAATGGAAAGAAATTCAAATTCTTAGAAATGAATCGTCTGCCTTTGAGTAATTTCTTAAAATAAATATTAGTGATGATAAAATGGACACAAAAAGGTAGTTAGTAAGTAGTACATAGCACAAAGCATATGCATAAAGCATTAAGAGTTATAAAAAGTATTATTAAGAAAATTCTTAAAATATTTTTTAATTTATTAAGATTAAAGAAAAACTATATAGAATAAAACTGATATCACAGAAAAGTTAAATTCTTGAATTTAAAGAAAATGAAAGAGTAAATTTTAATATGAGAATTCAAATCTATCGACGAAAAACATTCATATTATTTCGATTAATTTTTAAGTAAAAATACGATCAAAATTTTTTAAAAACCCTTTGTTTAGTAAGCGCCCATAAAGTAGGTATCTATCAACTTTTGTACCTCTAGACGAATTAGTCAAATCTATATAGAGTTCTGCTTGATTTTTGGGCTATGCATGTCACATAACGCACATATGTTCACATGAGAGATTTTGCTTATAATATGCCAACTTACAAGCACTATCATGTCAAAAAAAGCTTTGTAAATATGATCTTTTTTATGTAGTTGCATAAGAATTTGAGATATCAAATATGCCTTTAAGAATAGTGTTACTTGTTTTTGACGTTATCCGAAAATTGACACAAATCTATAACTTTGTAGTAAGGACAACATGTCTTATATGAGAACTATATGAGAAAAATACGAGAACACCTATACTAATTTCTTTTATTGCTTACAACGGTATTAGCGTAGTAAATGGGCTTTGATCCTTCTGAGAATCTAATACTAAATGCTTAAATAACAAATGTTTATTTCTGTTTTTTTGCATAACATATCAAATAAACTGAATTTTTAATGCCAATATATTCAATATTTTAAAGGTTTCTAACATCAATTGTTTTATTGTTTCTCTTGATAGAAAGAATTTAATGAATTTTTGTCTTTAAAAAATAATTTATATTATTTTTTTGAAAATATTTGTTAATGCAATAATCTTCTTTTAATTAAGCAGAGAATGCCCATGAAATTATCCATCGTGAATTATTTTTTGAACAATATTTATTATAAGATATTGCACTTGAAATTGAAACATATAATATAAATATGAAATATTTAATTTAGGATGCATATAGAGTCAGCAATGCACCAAAAAACAAAATGATATAATTATAAGAATAAAGAAAACTCAAGTATTTTTAAAAGGGTGAAAAAAACAAAAACATTTAATTGGAAAATCTGGGGTTTAATGCGCATAAGCATCTATGCTAAAAAGTTTGTACTCAACAAAAGTTTGTACTACTTTTTTTAATTTCTCAATATGAACAAATTGATATTTTTACTATATTTAGAAACGAACTTGACATTTTAAGGAGATTAAATACATTTAGGTAATTCTAATCGGAGAAATTGGTCAAAGTAAACCCTGACGTAACTGCAATTTCTTTTGAAAAAATTGGGTCGCGAACTCCGATTGGAATTTTGAATATTCTAAAATGACAATTCAGTCATGCAGAAAATAATTTGACTTTTCGTCTAATCAGAAGTTAAGTTTCATTTCGGTTTCACGATATAAATACTCCGAAACTCAATGCCATAATATCAGTTGTTTCAAGTAGTTTGATAATTCAACACACAATGATCTCTCAGGTAATATTTTTATTAGTTTAAATGTATACTCTTATGCATAAATAGTGTTCTTCGGGTTCTTATTTTTGAATAATAATTTAATTCTCACATTCTTTAAATTAAAGTTAATTGCCTAGAAAAAGGAATTGTAAAGAATGAATTAAAATAATGCAAATATTTAGGAATTTATTTAGATGTTTGGAAAATATTTTGTTATAGAGAGAGATTTTAAGAGTTTTAGATATTTACTAAAAATTTAAATAAATATTATTTTTTAACATAAGTCCTTTTAACACGTAGTTCAGAGTATTTTTCGAAAACTAACATGTCCTTAATTTCATAAATATTTGATTACATTTCTTGTATTGTGTTTTTATAGACACTACCTGCAGAATTTTATATAGGCATGTAGGTAATAACAAATTCCAAAAAATTAATATGTTTTTTTGGTTATCACTAGTTTAATAAATGTTTGGTTAAACTTCTTGAATTAAGCTTACCTAAGAACTGTTTTCAAACCATGCATTTCGCAACTGATTCATATCATTAAATTTTCCTTTAAATCAAGGTATCATAAACGTTTTTCATTCTTGATTACATTTTTACCACAAACATATCATCTAGTTAAGATGCTGGAAATAATTAATAAAAAGAAGCATTATTAAATCATAACGAAGAAAAAATTCTAATAAAAATAAATACTTTTAAAAATGTTGATGATTATTTTAAAATTAAGGCACTTATTTTTGGTTACAAATGTTGAATAACGTGAAAGAAAAAGGGCTCTTCAAAATGTGCAAGTATAATCTTTAATTTCAAAAGGCCTAGTTTAAACTCATCCTTAGGAAAAGAGTATGTAAAGATACTTTATTCATTAGTTGTTTTATTGTATTTTTGATATTTAAAATAGATCTACAGAAATTTATGATTTCATCAGAACGTAGAAATTATTTTAGCAGAGAAATTCAATTAAACCTTAATTTTTTATCAAATTATCCAATGCTACATAATACTAAAACGTCGTCTCGAAATATTCAATTCACTATTTCAGTTAAAAGGTTTGGATAACATTGTTATGAATTTTCTAAAATCTTAATTCACATTTTTAATTTTTCTTATTTATAAATGGAAGATGAATTTCACACCAGTCTGAGTTGTTTTATAAAAACGTACACGAAATACTCTTTTACTCCTAAAGAATTAGAAATCAACAACTTTTCCTAGAATTTTCAATTGAATAGAAACTATATTAATTGTTTTAATTTTATTTCATATGCAATAATACATGAAATGATACACGTACAAATAAATATGAAAAATATGTAATTCTGTATCTTTCCACAATAATGATTACCTAACTATAACGAATCATTTTAGTGTTTTTCAAGTGAAATTTTATTGCTTTAATATTTTAATTAAACCAAGTATAAGAAGAATAATTATCACATATGTAATAAGCGAGTTTTTCATCCTATTAAGCATAAAAATTTAAATTTTTCAGATTTTAATTTTAATTTTTTTAGATTTAATTTAATTTTTTCAGATTTTAATTGTTTTAATAAGAAAAGAAACAACGGAAGTCTTAAGATAGCTATCAGATTATGTTTAGTAAGAGTATCTCTTCTTATTGTTCAAGTACCTCCTTTCCAAGTAAAATTGCAATATATATTTCAAAAAATGAATTTTACTGTAAAATTAGTTCTTGTTGAATAACTTTTAGATAAGAAATTTAATTATTGATTTGTTTATATAAGAAATAATTTTTTCAGGCTTTTATCTTGGCTGCTTTGGCAGTGGCTGCTTTTGCCAGTTTCCATCATGAAGTAAGTTTAAAGCTTTTCCTCATTTTTCTATTATTTAGGTTTTTGCTTTCTCAAACCATTGAATTGTTTTGATAAAAGATTTCTTGATTAATTTAAAAAGTTTTAATTTAATTTAATTATTTCTAGAATCGTTACACCCTAATATGATCGATTTTAAATTTTATCAATAAAGATAAATATCAAAATTTGATGATAAGTAAGAATATTCTAGCATTATAGGAAAAAAGAAAATATGTATGTAAGCGACATATGAAACATAATATAAAAAAATAAAGAATTTGTTGCTTAAAAATTTCTTGGTAGGAAACATTATAAAATATATGGAGGAAAAACTTGCAATATATAAGTAAAAAAGTGACTAACAACGCTAGAAATAAAAATAAGGCAAAAAAAAAAAACGTATAGATGAAAACTAACCATTTTACTTATATTTTTTTAAGTAACCATTACTTTCGCAAAAATTGATAATCTTATGCTTTTTAATTAGGTTTATAACTATTTAACTGCGATTGAAAAGAACTGGAATTCGAAAATCCTTATTTTTATATTCTCTATGAACCATTATGTGCTCATGTATTATTTTTAAAAAGTGAATTTATAATTTGGGAATATGAATACTGTTATTACATGTTAGTTAAAACTTTAATAACTAGTCAGAAAGAAAAAAATACTCAAATTTTGTTTCATATAGCTTATGATACATATCTCTTTCAATATTTTTTAATAACTCATTAAACAAATTCGTATAATAGAATAGTGAACATCATGTAATTGTGTCTAGGAACAAAATATTTATTTCCAACGAAAGTACAAAATCAGAAAATTATTCCTTTGAATGTCTTTAACACACAGAATTTTGAATATGTTAGATGAGATAACTTCTATAGCAATTTTTAATTTCTAGACATAGATCCCTTAAAATAACTTTCATTAGAAGGACTTGTTGCATGGAAATGTTTATTAAATGGATTATTAGTATTATATATTTGTGTAATTAATACTTGTCTTAAATTGATTGTAAATTTCAAAAAGAATTGTTTTATTATCGATAATTACAAGATGGGTTGGTATTTCTTTTCTATTCCGCCTTTTAATATTTCATTACACTGTAGAAGCCTTATGTCATTGAACATCTCTAATTTAAACCAGTTTTAAATTCATAATGCATACTTTAAATTATCAATCGTTTTTATTATTTTCATGCATGCAAATGAATAGGATTAAGAGCCCCATCTACTTTGTAATCAAAGCCTAAACGCATCATGAAATCTATTCATTTGTTTATTACGGTATTAGAGAATCTCAGAACGGAAGAAAGAATTACAAGCGAGAATTACAACAAAAAATATTCGAAAAAATATTTCATATTTGATAAATAATGAAACATTCATTTATCTCCACTTAAATAAAAAAATAATAATAATGCTTTTTTTTTCCTCTCTCTTCCAGCCTATCCACCATCCCCAACCCTTCAAATTCGGCTACAGCGTGAAGGACAAACATGGTGAACAGCATCGTGAAGAAGTTGGTGATGGCAAGAACGTAAAGGGAAGCTACGGATTTACCGATGCCAGGGGAATCCACCGACAGGTCAACTACGTAGCTGACCATGGAGGTTTCAGAGCTGAGGTCAAGACCAACGAACCCGGAACCGCCAACCAGAATCCTGCAGCCGTCCACATAATCTCCGACGCTCCCTACGGACATGGAGGATATGCCGGTGATGCCGGACTCGGATATGCCGGAGTTGGAGGATACGGATATGGCGGTCTTGGAGCTGCCAATCTGGGATATGGATATGGCGGTCTGGGATACGGATATGGTGGTCTCGGAGGATATGGAGGTCTCGGCTATGGAGGATATGGCCTCGGCAACGGACTCCTCGGTGGCTTGGGATATGCACGATATGGGTTTTAAATCAGTGTTTGCTGTGATGTTACTTTAACTAAGAAATAAATGCTTGTACAGTTCATTTTGTTTTTCTTATTTATAAAAAATATTTCAAACATATGCAATTTAAATTTACTTTGTTACGAGCTAGGGAAATTTGTCCAAAAGTTACTTATAACGAAGTTTTCTTCGCATTGAAAATTATGTAATGAGCAAATAAATTTTTTTTTAAAGGATTAGTAAAAGGGATTTTTCATTTATAAATTTTTCCTAATAATCTGTCAAAGTAATCAGTTTTCATTATATAACTCCCTTTTCGGTTAAGTAGTATATTCCACAGTTACTTTTTTTTAACTTAAAAAAGGCAATGTTTAGTTCTATAATCACATATATTCTTATAGCTGACAAACAGTCGACATTATGAAAGAAATCTATAAAATCTTTCAATCTTATAAAATTATTTGTTCTCAATAGAATCAATGATAATACTTCTCACATTTTTCAC
>NW_026605935.1:0-34000 GCF_947563725.1 Argiope bruennichi
CAGCTGACCACAACAGTAATTAATACAACAGGACAATAATTAATACAACAGGACAGTAATTAATACAACACGACAGTAATTAATGCAACAGGACAATCAAGCAGCTGACCACAACAGTAATTAATACAACAGGACAATAATTAATACAACAGGACAGTAATTAATACAACACGACAGTAATTAATGCAACAGGACAATCAAGCAGCTGACCACAACAGTAATTAATACAACAGGACAATAATTAATACAACAGGACAGTAATTAATACAACACGACAGTAATTAATGCAACAGGACAATCAAGCAGCTGACCACAACAATGATTATTACTCCAGGACAATCAAACAGCTGACCACAACAGTAATTAATACAACAGGACAATAATTAATACAACAGGACAGTAATTAATACAACACGACAGTAATTAATGCAACAGGACAATCAAGCAGCTGACCACAACAGTAATTAATACAACAGGACAATAATTAATACAACAGGACAGTAATTAATACAACACGACAGTAATTAATGCAACAGGACAATCAAGCAGCTGACCACAACAGTAATTAATACAACAGGACAATAATTAATACAACAGGACAGTAATTAATACAACACGACAGTAATTAATGCAACAGGACAATCAAGCAGCTGACCACAACAATGATTATTACTCCAGGACAATCAAACAGCTGACCACAACAGTAATTAATACAACAGGACAATAATTAATACAACAGGACAGTAATTAATACAACACGACAGTAATTAATGCAACAGGACAATCAAGCAGCTGACCACAACAGTAATTAATACAACAGGACAATAATTAATACAACAGGACAGTAATTAATACAACACGACAGTAATTAATGCAACAGGACAATCAAGCAGCTGACCACAACAGTAATTAATACAACAGGACAATAATTAATACAACAGGACAGTAATTAATACAACACGACAGTAATTAATGCAACAGGACAATCAAGCAGCTGACCACAACAATGATTATTACTCCAGGACAATCAAACAGCTGACCACAACAGTAATTAATACAACAGGACAATAATTAATACAACAGGACAGTAATTAATACAACACGACAGTAATTAATGCAACAGGACAATCAAGCAGCTGACCACAACAGTAATTAATACAACAGGACAATAATTAATACAACAGGACAGTAATTAATACAACACGACAGTAATTAATGCAACAGGACAATCAAGCAGCTGACCACAACAGTAATTAATACAACAGGACAATAATTAATACAACAGGACAGTAATTAATACAACACGACAGTAATTAATGCAACAGGACAATCAAGCAGCTGACCACAACAATGATTATTACTCCAGGACAATCAAACAGCTGACCACAACAGTAATTAATACAACAGGACAATAATTAATACAACAGGACAGTAATTAATACAACACGACAGTAATTAATGCAACAGGACAATCAAGCAGCTGACCACAACAGTAATTAATACAACAGGACAATAATTAATACAACAGGACAGTAATTAATACAACACGACAGTAATTAATGCAACAGGACAATCAAGCAGCTGACCACAACAGTAATTAATACAACAGGACAATAATTAATACAACAGGACAGTAATTAATACAACACGACAGTAATTAATGCAACAGGACAATCAAGCAGCTGACCACAACAATGATTATTACTCCAGGACAATCAAACAGCTGACCACAACAGTAATTAATACAACAGGACAATAATTAATACAACAGGACAGTAATTAATACAACACGACAGTAATTAATGCAACAGGACAATCAAGCAGCTGACCACAACAGTAATTAATACAACAGGACAATAATTAATACAACAGGACAGTAATTAATACAACACGACAGTAATTAATGCAACAGGACAATCAAGCAGCTGACCACAACAGTAATTAATACAACAGGACAATAATTAATACAACAGGACAGTAATTAATACAACACGACAGTAATTAATGCAACAGGACAATCAAGCAGCTGACCACAACAATGATTATTACTCCAGGACAATCAAACAGCTGACCACAACAGTAATTAATACAACAGGACAATAATTAATACAACAGGACAGTAATTAATACAACACGACAGTAATTAATGCAACAGGACAATCAAGCAGCTGACCACAACAGTAATTAATACAACAGGACAATAATTAATACAACAGGACAGTAATTAATACAACACGACAGTAATTAATGCAACAGGACAATCAAGCAGCTGACCACAACAGTAATTAATACAACAGGACAATAATTAATACAACAGGACAGTAATTAATACAACACGACAGTAATTAATGCAACAGGACAATCAAGCAGCTGACCACAACAATGATTATTACTCCAGGACAATCAAACAGCTGACCACAACAGTAATTAATACAACAGGACAATAATTAATACAACAGGACAGTAATTAATACAACACGACAGTAATTAATGCAACAGGACAATCAAGCAGCTGACCACAACAGTAATTAATACAACAGGACAATAATTAATACAACAGGACAGTAATTAATACAACACGACAGTAATTAATGCAACAGGACAATCAAGCAGCTGACCACAACAGTAATTAATACAACAGGACAATAATTAATACAACAGGACAGTAATTAATACAACACGACAGTAATTAATGCAACAGGACAATCAAGCAGCTGACCACAACAATGATTATTACTCCAGGACAATCAAACAGCTGACCACAACAGTAATTAATACAACAGGACAATAATTAATACAACAGGACAGTAATTAATACAACACGACAGTAATTAATGCAACAGGACAATCAAGCAGCTGACCACAACAGTAATTAATACAACAGGACAATAATTAATACAACAGGACAGTAATTAATACAACACGACAGTAATTAATGCAACAGGACAATCAAGCAGCTGACCACAACAGTAATTAATACAACAGGACAATAATTAATACAACAGGACAGTAATTAATACAACACGACAGTAATTAATGCAACAGGACAATCAAGCAGCTGACCACAACAATGATTATTACTCCAGGACAATCAAACAGCTGACCACAACAGTAATTAATACAACAGGACAATAATTAATACAACAGGACAGTAATTAATACAACACGACAGTAATTAATGCAACAGGACAATCAAGCAGCTGACCACAACAGTAATTAATACAACAGGACAATAATTAATACAACAGGACAGTAATTAATACAACACGACAGTAATTAATGCAACAGGACAATCAAGCAGCTGACCACAACAGTAATTAATACAACAGGACAATAATTAATACAACAGGACAGTAATTAATACAACACGACAGTAATTAATGCAACAGGACAATCAAGCAGCTGACCACAACAATGATTATTACTCCAGGACAATCAAACAGCTGACCACAACAGTAATTAATACAACAGGACAATAATTAATACAACAGGACAGTAATTAATACAACACGACAGTAATTAATGCAACAGGACAATCAAGCAGCTGACCACAACAGTAATTAATACAACAGGACAATAATTAATACAACACGACAGTAATTAATACAACACGACAGTAATTAATGCAACAGGACAATCAAGCAGCTGACCACAACAGTAATTAATACAACAGGACAATAATTAATACAACAGGACAGTAATTAATACAACACGACAGTAATTAATGCAACAGGACAATCAAGCAGCTGACCACAACAATGATTATTACTCCAGGACAATCAAACAGCTGACCACAACAGTAATTAATACAACAGGACAATAATTAATACAACAGGACAGTAATTAATACAACACGACAGTAATTAATGCAACAGGACAATCAAGCAGCTGACCACAACAGTAATTAATACAACAGGACAATAATTAATACAACAGGACAGTAATTAATACAACACGACAGTAATTAATGCAACAGGACAATCAAGCAGCTGACCACAACAGTAATTAATACAACAGGACAATAATTAATACAACAGGACAGTAATTAATACAACACGACAGTAATTAATGCAACAGGACAATCAAGCAGCTGACCACAACAATGATTATTACTCCAGGACAATCAAACAGCTGACCACAACAGTAATTAATACAACAGGACAATAATTAATACAACAGGACAGTAATTAATACAACACGACAGTAATTAATGCAACAGGACAATCAAGCAGCTGACCACAACAGTAATTAATACAACAGGACAATAATTAATACAACAGGACAGTAATTAATACAACACGACAGTAATTAATGCAACAGGACAATCAAGCAGCTGACCACAACAGTAATTAATACAACAGGACAATAATTAATACAACAGGACAGTAATTAATACAACACGACAGTAATTAATGCAACAGGACAATCAAGCAGCTGACCACAACAATGATTATTACTCCAGGACAATCAAACAGCTGACCACAACAGTAATTAATACAACAGGACAATAATTAATACAACAGGACAGTAATTAATACAACACGACAGTAATTAATACAACACGACAGTAATTAATGCAACAGGACAATCAAGCAGCTGACCACAACAGTAATTAATACAACAGGACAATAATTAATACAACAGGACAGTAATTAATACAACACGACAGTAATTAATGCAACAGGACAATCAAGCAGCTGACCACAACAATGATTATTACTCCAGGACAATCAAACAGCTGACCACAACAGTAATTAATACAACAGGACAATAATTAATACAACAGGACAGTAATTAATACAACACGACAGTAATTAATGCAACAGGACAATCAAGCAGCTGACCACAACAGTAATTAATACAACAGGACAATAATTAATACAACAGGACAGTAATTAATACAACACGACAGTAATTAATGCAACAGGACAATCAAGCAGCTGACCACAACAGTAATTAATACAACAGGACAATAATTAATACAACAGGACAGTAATTAATACAACACGACAGTAATTAATGCAACAGGACAATCAAGCAGCTGACCACAACAATGATTATTACTCCAGGACAATCAAACAGCTGACCACAACAGTAATTAATACAACAGGACAATAATTAATACAACAGGACAGTAATTAATACAACACGACAGTAATTAATGCAACAGGACAATCAAGCAGCTGACCACAACAGTAATTAATACAACAGGACAATAATTAATACAACAGGACAGTAATTAATACAACACGACAGTAATTAATGCAACAGGACAATCAAGCAGCTGACCACAACAGTAATTAATACAACAGGACAATAATTAATACAACAGGACAGTAATTAATACAACACGACAGTAATTAATGCAACAGGACAATCAAGCAGCTGACCACAACAATGATTATTACTCCAGGACAATCAAACAGCTGACCACAACAGTAATTAATACAACAGGACAATAATTAATACAACAGGACAGTAATTAATACAACACGACAGTAATTAATACAACACGACAGTAATTAATGCAACAGGACAATCAAGCAGCTGACCACAACAGTAATTAATACAACAGGACAATAATTAATACAACAGGACAGTAATTAATACAACACGACAGTAATTAATGCAACAGGACAATCAAGCAGCTGACCACAACAATGATTATTACTCCAGGACAATCAAACAGCTGACCACAACAGTAATTAATACAACAGGACAATAATTAATACAACAGGACAGTAATTAATACAACACGACAGTAATTAATACAACACGACAGTAATTAATGCAACAGGACAATCAAGCAGCTGACCACAACAGTAATTAATACAACAGGACAATAATTAATACAACAGGACAGTAATTAATACAACACGACAGTAATTAATGCAACAGGACAATCAAGCAGCTGACCACAACAATGATTATTACTCCAGGACAATCAAACAGCTGACCACAACAGTAATTAATACAACAGGACAATAATTAATACAACAGGACAGTAATTAATACAACACGACAGTAATTAATGCAACAGGACAATCAAGCAGCTGACCACAACAGTAATTAATACAACAGGACAATAATTAATACAACAGGACAGTAATTAATACAACACGACAGTAATTAATGCAACAGGACAATCAAGCAGCTGACCACAACAGTAATTAATACAACAGGACAATAATTAATACAACAGGACAGTAATTAATACAACACGACAGTAATTAATGCAACAGGACAATCAAGCAGCTGACCACAACAATGATTATTACTCCAGGACAATCAAACAGCTGACCACAACAGTAATTAATACAACAGGACAATAATTAATACAACAGGACAGTAATTAATACAACACGACAGTAATTAATGCAACAGGACAATCAAGCAGCTGACCACAACAGTAATTAATACAACAGGACAATAATTAATACAACAGGACAGTAATTAATACAACACGACAGTAATTAATGCAACAGGACAATCAAGCAGCTGACCACAACAGTAATTAATACAACAGGACAATAATTAATACAACAGGACAGTAATTAATACAACACGACAGTAATTAATGCAACAGGACAATCAAGCAGCTGACCACAACAATGATTATTACTCCAGGACAATCAAACAGCTGACCACAACAGTAATTAATACAACAGGACAATAATTAATACAACAGGACAGTAATTAATACAACACGACAGTAATTAATGCAACAGGACAATCAAGCAGCTGACCACAACAGTAATTAATACAACAGGACAATAATTAATACAACAGGACAGTAATTAATACAACACGACAGTAATTAATGCAACAGGACAATCAAGCAGCTGACCACAACAGTAATTAATACAACAGGACAATAATTAATACAACAGGACAGTAATTAATACAACACGACAGTAATTAATGCAACAGGACAATCAAGCAGCTGACCACAACAATGATTATTACTCCAGGACAATCAAACAGCTGACCACAACAGTAATTAATACAACAGGACAATAATTAATACAACAGGACAGTAATTAATACAACACGACAGTAATTAATACAACACGACAGTAATTAATGCAACAGGACAATCAAGCAGCTGACCACAACAGTAATTAATACAACAGGACAATAATTAATACAACAGGACAGTAATTAATACAACACGACAGTAATTAATGCAACAGGACAATCAAGCAGCTGACCACAACAATGATTATTACTCCAGGACAATCAAACAGCTGACCACAACAGTAATTAATACAACAGGACAATAATTAATACAACAGGACAGTAATTAATACAACACGACAGTAATTAATACAACACGACAGTAATTAATGCAACAGGACAATCAAGCAGCTGACCACAACAGTAATTAATACAACAGGACAATAATTAATACAACAGGACAGTAATTAATACAACACGACAGTAATTAATGCAACAGGACAATCAAGCAGCTGACCACAACAATGATTATTACTCCAGGACAATCAAACAGCTGACCACAACAGTAATTAATACAACAGGACAATAATTAATACAACAGGACAGTAATTAATACAACACGACAGTAATTAATGCAACAGGACAATCAAGCAGCTGACCACAACAGTAATTAATACAACAGGACAATAATTAATACAACAGGACAGTAATTAATACAACACGACAGTAATTAATGCAACAGGACAATCAAGCAGCTGACCACAACAGTAATTAATACAACAGGACAATAATTAATACAACAGGACAGTAATTAATACAACACGACAGTAATTAATGCAACAGGACAATCAAGCAGCTGACCACAACAATGATTATTACTCCAGGACAATCAAACAGCTGACCACAACAGTAATTAATACAACAGGACAATAATTAATACAACAGGACAGTAATTAATACAACACGACAGTAATTAATGCAACAGGACAATCAAGCAGCTGACCACAACAGTAATTAATACAACAGGACAATAATTAATACAACAGGACAGTAATTAATACAACACGACAGTAATTAATGCAACAGGACAATCAAGCAGCTGACCACAACAGTAATTAATACAACAGGACAATAATTAATACAACAGGACAGTAATTAATACAACACGACAGTAATTAATGCAACAGGACAATCAAGCAGCTGACCACAACAATGATTATTACTCCAGGACAATCAAACAGCTGACCACAACAGTAATTAATACAACAGGACAATAATTAATACAACAGGACAGTAATTAATACAACACGACAGTAATTAATACAACACGACAGTAATTAATGCAACAGGACAATCAAGCAGCTGACCACAACAGTAATTAATACAACAGGACAATAATTAATACAACAGGACAGTAATTAATACAACACGACAGTAATTAATGCAACAGGACAATCAAGCAGCTGACCACAACAATGATTATTACTCCAGGACAATCAAACAGCTGACCACAACAGTAATTAATACAACAGGACAATAATTAATACAACAGGACAGTAATTAATACAACACGACAGTAATTAATGCAACAGGACAATCAAGCAGCTGACCACAACAGTAATTAATACAACAGGACAATAATTAATACAACAGGACAGTAATTAATACAACACGACAGTAATTAATGCAACAGGACAATCAAGCAGCTGACCACAACAGTAATTAATACAACAGGACAATAATTAATACAACAGGACAGTAATTAATACAACACGACAGTAATTAATGCAACAGGACAATCAAGCAGCTGACCACAACAATGATTATTACTCCAGGACAATCAAACAGCTGACCACAACAGTAATTAATACAACAGGACAATAATTAATACAACAGGACAGTAATTAATACAACACGACAGTAATTAATGCAACAGGACAATCAAGCAGCTGACCACAACAGTAATTAATACAACAGGACAATAATTAATACAACAGGACAGTAATTAATACAACACGACAGTAATTAATGCAACAGGACAATCAAGCAGCTGACCACAACAGTAATTAATACAACAGGACAATAATTAATACAACAGGACAGTAATTAATACAACACGACAGTAATTAATGCAACAGGACAATCAAGCAGCTGACCACAACAATGATTATTACTCCAGGACAATCAAACAGCTGACCACAACAGTAATTAATACAACAGGACAATAATTAATACAACAGGACAGTAATTAATACAACACGACAGTAATTAATACAACACGACAGTAATTAATGCAACAGGACAATCAAGCAGCTGACCACAACAGTAATTAATACAACAGGACAATAATTAATACAACAGGACAGTAATTAATACAACACGACAGTAATTAATGCAACAGGACAATCAAGCAGCTGACCACAACAATGATTATTACTCCAGGACAATCAAACAGCTGACCACAACAGTAATTAATACAACAGGACAATAATTAATACAACAGGACAGTAATTAATACAACACGACAGTAATTAATACAACACGACAGTAATTAATGCAACAGGACAATCAAGCAGCTGACCACAACAGTAATTAATACAACAGGACAATAATTAATACAACAGGACAGTAATTAATACAACACGACAGTAATTAATGCAACAGGACAATCAAGCAGCTGACCACAACAATGATTATTACTCCAGGACAATCAAACAGCTGACCACAACAGTAATTAATACAACAGGACAATAATTAATACAACAGGACAGTAATTAATACAACACGACAGTAATTAATGCAACAGGACAATCAAGCAGCTGACCACAACAGTAATTAATACAACAGGACAATAATTAATACAACAGGACAGTAATTAATACAACACGACAGTAATTAATGCAACAGGACAATCAAGCAGCTGACCACAACAGTAATTAATACAACAGGACAATAATTAATACAACAGGACAGTAATTAATACAACACGACAGTAATTAATGCAACAGGACAATCAAGCAGCTGACCACAACAATGATTATTACTCCAGGACAATCAAACAGCTGACCACAACAGTAATTAATACAACAGGACAATAATTAATACAACAGGACAGTAATTAATACAACACGACAGTAATTAATGCAACAGGACAATCAAGCAGCTGACCACAACAGTAATTAATACAACAGGACAATAATTAATACAACAGGACAGTAATTAATACAACACGACAGTAATTAATGCAACAGGACAATCAAGCAGCTGACCA
The DNA here is from genome assembly GCF_947563725.1 of Argiope bruennichi. NCBI lineage: Eukaryota > Metazoa > Arthropoda > Arachnida > Araneae > Araneidae > Argiope > Argiope bruennichi. The sequence goes on from NW_026605935.1 coordinate 10,229, forward strand.
CAACAGTAATTAATACAACAGGACAATAATTAATACAACAGGACAGTAATTAATACAACACGACAGTAATTAATGCAACAGGACAATCAAGCAGCTGACCACAACAATGATTATTACTCCAGGACAATCAAACAGCTGACCACAACAGTAATTAATACAACAGGACAATAATTAATACAACAGGACAGTAATTAATACAACACGACAGTAATTAATGCAACAGGACAATCAAGCAGCTGACCACAACAGTAATTAATACAACAGGACAATAATTAATACAACAGGACAGTAATTAATACAACACGACAGTAATTAATGCAACAGGACAATCAAGCAGCTGACCACAACAGTAATTAATACAACAGGACAATAATTAATACAACAGGACAGTAATTAATACAACACGACAGTAATTAATGCAACAGGACAATCAAGCAGCTGACCACAACAATGATTATTACTCCAGGACAATCAAACAGCTGACCACAACAGTAATTAATACAACAGGACAATAATTAATACAACAGGACAGTAATTAATACAACACGACAGTAATTAATACAACACGACAGTAATTAATGCAACAGGACAATCAAGCAGCTGACCACAACAGTAATTAATACAACAGGACAATAATTAATACAACAGGACAGTAATTAATACAACACGACAGTAATTAATGCAACAGGACAATCAAGCAGCTGACCACAACAATGATTATTACTCCAGGACAATCAAACAGCTGACCACAACAGTAATTAATACAACAGGACAATAATTAATACAACAGGACAGTAATTAATACAACACGACAGTAATTAATACAACACGACAGTAATTAATGCAACAGGACAATCAAGCAGCTGACCACAACAGTAATTAATACAACAGGACAATAATTAATACAACAGGACAGTAATTAATACAACACGACAGTAATTAATGCAACAGGACAATCAAGCAGCTGACCACAACAATGATTATTACTCCAGGACAATCAAACAGCTGACCACAACAGTAATTAATACAACAGGACAATAATTAATACAACAGGACAGTAATTAATACAACACGACAGTAATTAATGCAACAGGACAATCAAGCAGCTGACCACAACAGTAATTAATACAACAGGACAATAATTAATACAACAGGACAGTAATTAATACAACACGACAGTAATTAATGCAACAGGACAATCAAGCAGCTGACCACAACAGTAATTAATACAACAGGACAATAATTAATACAACAGGACAGTAATTAATACAACACGACAGTAATTAATGCAACAGGACAATCAAGCAGCTGACCACAACAATGATTATTACTCCAGGACAATCAAACAGCTGACCACAACAGTAATTAATACAACAGGACAATAATTAATACAACAGGACAGTAATTAATACAACACGACAGTAATTAATGCAACAGGACAATCAAGCAGCTGACCACAACAGTAATTAATACAACAGGACAATAATTAATACAACAGGACAGTAATTAATACAACACGACAGTAATTAATGCAACAGGACAATCAAGCAGCTGACCACAACAGTAATTAATACAACAGGACAATAATTAATACAACAGGACAGTAATTAATACAACACGACAGTAATTAATGCAACAGGACAATCAAGCAGCTGACCACAACAATGATTATTACTCCAGGACAATCAAACAGCTGACCACAACAGTAATTAATACAACAGGACAATAATTAATACAACAGGACAGTAATTAATACAACACGACAGTAATTAATACAACACGACAGTAATTAATGCAACAGGACAATCAAGCAGCTGACCACAACAGTAATTAATACAACAGGACAATAATTAATACAACAGGACAGTAATTAATACAACACGACAGTAATTAATGCAACAGGACAATCAAGCAGCTGACCACAACAATGATTATTACTCCAGGACAATCAAACAGCTGACCACAACAGTAATTAATACAACAGGACAATAATTAATACAACAGGACAGTAATTAATACAACACGACAGTAATTAATGCAACAGGACAATCAAGCAGCTGACCACAACAGTAATTAATACAACAGGACAATAATTAATACAACAGGACAGTAATTAATACAACACGACAGTAATTAATGCAACAGGACAATCAAGCAGCTGACCACAACAGTAATTAATACAACAGGACAATAATTAATACAACAGGACAGTAATTAATACAACACGACAGTAATTAATGCAACAGGACAATCAAGCAGCTGACCACAACAATGATTATTACTCCAGGACAATCAAACAGCTGACCACAACAGTAATTAATACAACAGGACAATAATTAATACAACAGGACAGTAATTAATACAACACGACAGTAATTAATGCAACAGGACAATCAAGCAGCTGACCACAACAGTAATTAATACAACAGGACAATAATTAATACAACAGGACAGTAATTAATACAACACGACAGTAATTAATGCAACAGGACAATCAAGCAGCTGACCACAACAGTAATTAATACAACAGGACAATAATTAATACAACAGGACAGTAATTAATACAACACGACAGTAATTAATGCAACAGGACAATCAAGCAGCTGACCACAACAGTAATTAATACAACAGGACAATAATTAATACAACAGGACAGTAATTAATACAACACGACAGTAATTAATGCAACAGGACAATCAAGCAGCTGACCACAACAATGATTATTACTCCAGGACAATCAAACAGCTGACCACAACAGTAATTAATACAACAGGACAATAATTAATACAACAGGACAGTAATTAATACAACACGACAGTAATTAATACAACACGACAGTAATTAATGCAACAGGACAATCAAGCAGCTGACCACAACAGTAATTAATACAACAGGACAATAATTAATACAACAGGACAGTAATTAATACAACACGACAGTAATTAATGCAACAGGACAATCAAGCAGCTGACCACAACAATGATTATTACTCCAGGACAATCAAACAGCTGACCACAACAGTAATTAATACAACAGGACAATAATTAATACAACAGGACAATAATTAATACAACAGGACAGTAATTAATACAACACGACAGTAATTAATGCAACAGGACAATCAAGCAGCTGACCACAACAGTAATTAATACAACAGGAAAGTAATTAATACAATAGGACAGTAATTAATACTCTAGTAAATAAGTAATAAAGAATAATAATAATAAAGAATAATACTCTAGTAAATAAGTAATAAAGAATAATAATAAGTAATAATAATAAGTTATTTGAACGTTGACGAAACAAGAACGAAATTGGAGAATTAGGTGTTTTGCCTTGTTACCCGTAACGTGGCTCCATCTGTCGGTCGAGTGTTGGCGTGGATTCTGCATCGATAATGTGTATTTGTGTTTGAAATTGTGAATTGAACGAATTCGTGCTGCTTTTGTGGAGTTTTGTTTGTCATGAATCTTGGATTTTTTTATAATTTCGAACATGATTTCATTCGAAAAAGTGTTATTATTTTTTCTGCATGGCTGAATATTTGGAGGAAACGGTGTTTTGGTGCAGTGTCGTTATGGGTCTTCTTTATGACGTTGTAACTACTGTCGTACTGGCGAGCAGCCAGTACGATTACTATTTCCATTTATCCTTCTGGATAAATGGAAATAACGCTGTATATACGAAGCACCCCTTTCGTAAAAAAAAAAAAAAAAAAAAAAAAAAAGAGTCCACGCGCAGATGCGTAATTGCGTCTCTTGCTTTCCCTTGACACAGTAAGTTACCGCCTCTTTCACCTTGTATGGTACAGATCGGCCAATGATATGACGACTTGACGCGGCGTATAACCTCAACGATTGTTGGCGATTTTCAGAATTTGGCTGCACATTTGTTGTTCTGTCGGTTACGCGGAATCTTCGAATATCATGAAAGATAAACATCTGCTAAAGGATTTATTTCAGTTTCGCTTATGCACCTTCTGAAATGAAGTTGGATTTAAATACAATACTTATATAAATAAATTAAAACGGTTCACAGATACTAAACGATTCTTTTAAACTTCCACTTGTTTGTGTGAAAATATTCACAGTCTCTGTGTTTCAATTTGAAAGCATTCCTCATATATAACGAAAATTTAATTCCTTTTACAGATTAATGTAAGTGTATTTCTAAATTTAGAATATTGGTTTAAATATACAGGAAAATACATCAATTATAAAGCTTTTGAACTTTATTTCATAAGTAAGTATGTTGATTTTTAATTACCTTATTTGAATTAATTGATGTATATTGAGCCCTCAAAAGATTTTTGCTATTGTTGATGTATTGAAAAAGTTATGCACTTCCTTAAATGTATAGTTTATGATAAGATTGTTTTAGATGTGTCCTTATTCTTTTGTTGTTAAAATTTATAGTATAACTACTGTATATACAAAAATGCTTGCATAAAATTAAAACCATTAATAAGTTTTTGCTTTTGATATTTCTTTCAAATACTTACGTATGTATGTCCGTGGTTACTTCTATCTATTCTTCTTCTAATACTATTTTTAAGTGATTTTGATATTTTTATACTTATTTACTCATGTCTCAGTCTCAACTTCAACTGATTTTTATTCTCAATTGAAACCACACTGAGGTGGTTTATCATATTGAAAAACAAAATCTGTCTGATCTTTTGATATTCCAGGAAGAACAGAGAGTAGAGTGTTTCAATCATCATAGGCAGTGAAATTTCATCCTAAACTTATTTTCTGCACACTTTGTTTAAAATTTTTCTTCAGTATATATATATATATATATATATATATATATATATATTTCTTTTAATCTATTACACAGCATCAATAAAAATTAAATTCATCACTGAATTTGTAGGCATATTATTACATACAAGGTGTGAGTCTCCCTATTTACAAAATGTAAAAATAGCATTTTGTTGAAGTACTTTTGAAATACAATTACAACTGTTTCTAACTACAATCAAACGATTAAATACACCCAAAAGAAGGTATCTTATTAAAGAATAAATTATTGCACAATTTATGGATTGTTAGATGTGTGTTAAAAGCATAACCATGTTTCTGAAATGATGTTAATTTAAAAATCATACTGCAGCAATATAAAAAAGTATGTCCTAAAAGATTCTTTAATTTTTCTTAAAGAGCTATGCTATACACATCATTGTTTGAAAAGTACATTTTCTTTAATTACAGTTCTGTCCACTGAAAAAGAACAATTTCTTAATTTTTACAATGTCAGCTTTATTTAATAATAATTTAATTGATGTTTAATATTAAGTAGTAAATACTGCATTATACAGTTTCTTATTCTTTCATAAGTTGATTGAGTATTATAAACAAATCAAGTAATTTTATCTATTGTACTTTAGTATTGTATTTATAGTTTTATAATGTCTTACTGTCTTCATACTTTTGAAGTGTTATTTTTACTTTCTTCAAAATTAATTTTTTTTAAATTTATGCATTATTAAACAACATAAATTAATTAGTTATTCTATTCTTATCTGCTATCTGTGCAATCTTGTGTTACTAGATTGCTAAGTTCATTCCATTGATTTAATTCTAAAAAAAATGAGGCATCAAATCCATTTCATACTTCTTTTTTAAACAGTATGTATAAAATACTGATGTCAGTGCGTGCCTTCAGTACAATTTTTCCATTTTATTTATTAAAACAAATTTCTGAGAAATGGCATAATGAAAAAACTTTTAAAATTTCAAGTTCTGGCTCTCAAATACCACATTTTATGTAAACAAGTTCTTTAATATGCCATGATGCAGTATCTTATTATAAGGAAATAAAGAATTTTTTCTTTTCATCTACAATTGATATTTCACAATTCATCTACGAAATCATTCTACAATTCATCTACGAAAGGAACAGTGTTTAATTTTCTTTCGTATCATTTAATGTAAATGAGGAACTTTAAATTTGCATAAACACATGTTTTAACTGTGATATAAAGCTCATCATTGATTTTGTAAACTAATACAATTTAATTTTGCTATAAAATTAATTTTGGAATGAATTTCTCATCCAACAATATTTAGGATCCTATTAACATGCTCTCAAATTGAATGCTTCATAGATTAATTAATGTTACATGTCGAAATGTTGTACATGTTGTTCAAAATGGTTCAAAAAGTAAATTATACTGGATTGCTTGGCCCAAAACTATTAAATATCATATTTAGATATTTATTTTATATATGATCTTCTATATTTCTTTAATATTCAGATATAATGTTTGGAGCTATATCATTTTATATAATATTCAACATTTAATATGGAGTATTTATAAAACTGGGAGCTAATTACTTATTGTTCATAATTATTTTACTACCTTTGGCTTTCTGTTTCCCATACAATCATATGGTTGTCTTATATAAAATTGTTGTTTAATTCTGACTGATTTAGAGAATTGATGGATTATGATAATATTAAATAAGTAAATTAGTGATTAAATTTACAAGATGACTTAAGTTGGGGGAAGGGATTATGCAGTTCCATAGTCAATCCATATAAACAAGCCACCCCTGCTCCTTAAAATTTAATATTCACAAAAATTGAATCAATTTTGAAATATCTAGATAAAATTATTTTATAAGAGAGTGATATATTCCTACTGACCTGTATATAATTTAAGACATTAAAATATATTAATTTTAAACCTTAGAATATATTTATTTATAAACTTACTTTATATTTCAGTTTTCTAGAACATTGCTTATTCTTTTAAAATTTATTTTATTACATACAGAGGAGCACAGTGGGGAGAAAATATTAAAAATCATATCATAAGCAAGTTCCTAATTAATACTTAAATCTCGCAACATTAGAAAAGAAAGAAAATTTGATTTCTTTTCATGTGCAAATATTCTTTTTAATATTTGACACATTATAAATTATCATTTTAAGTAATACGAGAAAAATAATTATCTTTCATTTCGATTTTTGCCCACCCCCCACCAAATATATATATTAACTTATTTTATTAAGAAATTTTTATTCTCAAAAAATAAGCTTGTGTAAACACATTAAAATAATATTCACTTAAGTTTTTAAGTGCCTATAAAATATCAATAAAGTACACTTCTTTGATTAAATATATTTTTTCATAAATGGAATATACATGCATACATACATACAAAAGTTTTAGAAATATATTTCAATTTCATGCATTAAAAGATACAAGAGTTTAATGAAACAATATGAGTAGTGCCTTGCATCAAGAATTCGAATAAACCAGACTAAAAAATGTTTACAATTGATGTCAGATTGAGAAAACAAATGGAAACACCATACAGTTTTTTTCCTTCCAACTGCATGTAAATTTCTTCATTGCTATATGCATTAATAACATTAATAGACAGATATATAGTAATCTTCATGTTTCCTCCTATATATAAAAAAAGGAAAATATATTTTATTTCAAGGGCCAATTACATATGTATCACAATCTTTTCCACATCCCCAAGAGGTATGTAGCACAGATCCACTACCCATTTATTTACTTCTCTGTTATGTTGGTGCAAAATTAATTTGGGGTTTAAACCCACATTTTTAAATAAATTCAACCAGTTATCTTAGTCTTTTTAATTTATGCTAGTATTTGAAGTTTATTTAAATTTTTCATCATGTTTCTTTATGATAGCAGCAGATTATGCACTATTAGTGACTTATAAGAAAAGCATGCTGGATTCAAGTTCATAATGACTAGAAGTTCTTTGAATTTGTAATTATGAGGTTGCAAAAAAATAACAAACGAAAAAAATAATAATGAAATAAAGTGAAAAAAAATTGGATTCATTATCTCAAGGTAAATTTTAATTTGCCAGAGAGTGTATACAATTATTTTTATACCAACCAACCTAATGCATACAAAGTAGGTTTCCCAGGCATAATACTTTGCATTCTATAATTTTTCATTAATTATCTTCATTTTTCAATGTTGGATTTATCTTGTTCAAATGGTGAAGTCTGAATAACATTGCAATCTGATTCTAAAATTTCATTATTTCAAATGCTTTCTTCTGTTTGAAAAGTGGTCTTTCCTTTCAGTTTAGAAGAATTAACTTTATGGTGCTTGCATAAATTGTTACTCCTAACATCCTGACAATTTTACTTATATAAGTGAATAAATAAACTAATTTAGATTCTTTTAGACAAATATTTTCATCCACTATTAGAAACCTCAAATGCATACTTTTTTATTATTAAATAAATTTCTTTGTTTTAATTTAATTTCCTTCATATATTATTTATTATACTTTATTATGTAACTTTATTACATTATACTTTATTACATCTATTAACATCCATCATTATGCAATTAATATTAATATCAGGAAAGAAAAGAAGAAAGAAAAAAAAAAAAAATAAGAACATCTGGGTATTTGATCTTATCTTACTTGTTAGTAGTAAAATGAGTTACTAAACAAGAATTTCCATATTTTTCTGGACCAATTAAATTAATTAAATAATATGTGTAAATACATAAAATATTATCACTATTGCTCACAGCATGCTCATCTGATGTTCTGCCTAAAAGACATAGGGAAATTATGTTTGACAGTTTGACAAATACTGAAGATCAGAAGGGCCATATAGAATTTTGCAACTAAAATTTTAAAATTGCATCACAAGTTTCTTTCAGAAACAACAAATTTTCATTTATCGTTTGAATTAAAAAAAAAAAAAAAAAAAAAACTTGCTGATTTTTTTTTATTGTGAAACAAAGGTCATTTTAATTAGGTGGTGGGGGGGGGGAGTCTATTTCATGATCACAATTCACCTCTCAATATCTTTTGAATAGGAATGAAAAATCATAAATGTGTTTTAATTGAGAAACGAACAATTTTTTTAAGCTGCAGGTATTTTAAATTCTCAACTCCTATACAATGATTATAAATTGAATAGAAAGTGACTTCAACTTTATCACTTTGTTTCTAAAGTGCAAATTTTAATGCAACCATTCATATCTTGTGGAATAATATTTTTAGTGTTTTTTTTGTGAGGGGGGGGGATTCTCATTACATAGAGATAAAAAATGACAGCAATAATAAATAATGAAAAGTTTTTTATGCTTTTTTTGCTCCCAAAAAACTTTTCTAAAATAACTAAATGTTAATGCATCTGCCTGCTCCAACCACATCTGAAAATTACTCATAGAATCAAATATAAATTCTTTCATTTCATATAAACTATGTTTTCTCTGCATATGCTTGCAAAACTTACTGAAACACTAAAAGAATGCATTGCAATGTACCCATTGAATTGAAATGACAAGTGCAGCTGCTCATTCACTTTCTGGAACTAACTGAAGAACTGTATTTGCCAGAAGTTATTGAGAACTGGTGTTTTTATGTAAAAGTATTTCTTTTTTCTTTTTTTCATGAAAAGAAAACATAAGTTGCTATATCAATCCCTCTTCTAAAAACTATGTCTGTCTGAAAACTATGTAATTTGTCTGCCTGAACAGTACTGACTGAAAATAAATTGAAGTTCAAGGCATTAAGAAAACATCAATACAGATACCTTTCTCTCTCCCTCTCTCTCTCTCTCTGTTTGAAAAATTAATGAATAAGTAGATACAAATGCATTTGATAACTATTTACATGACTTTGCTTATGGTGGTTTAAATTACAGCTACAACGATTTTAAACATGTTTTGAAAGTATTTATACTAGAAATAGTTGTTGAATCATTTGAAGAAACATCACATGTTTTTGTGGTAGAAAAATGAAGGTTTAGTAAAAAAATATTTAAAATGCTAGAAAAATAATATTTATTATGCTAAATATAAGAACAATTTCAAGTTTTTATATGTTTGGAATAGAAGTCATGTAATGGTTCTGGACTCCTGGTATATTTTGCCTACTTCTACGTTACAATCATTTCTTGAGTGGCAAATAAATTCCTCAAATTTAGTTATATTTACAAGTATACTAAACGGATTTGACAACATAATAGTATGTTCTGAAGCTTTCGATATTAATTCAGGTTGCATAGTCAAATTTTACCACAGAAAGAAAATAAGAAATAACATTAAGACAGAATTTTTTATTATAGAATCATTAATCAGTAAGTAAGTATTGAATTTTAAACATAAAATACCATGAATAATTGTTGAATTTGCTTCATCAATATTGAATCTAAATTATTCAAAATGTTTTTTTAATGCAATTTTTGCTAAAAAATGTTATTAAAGTACTTTTATTACATATCTAAAATTATTTCATAACACTACAATTTATAATATTAAGAAAAATGTTCATGCCATTACTTCATTAGCATTAAAATCCCAGCGAAAAAAAATTATATAAATAAATAACAAAGCCTTGGATATAAAAATCATACTAAATTTATTAAATATGAAAATAAAAATTTTCTTCTTCTTTATTTCTTTTTTTCTTCTCTTTCGTTCAAAAATTCTAGAAATTTATAAAAGTTTATACCTCTTACTTCGTATACAGTTTGGGAAAGGCAGAAGAAGATTAGAAGAGCAGAAATCAATGAAACAATGCATCTCATTTTTAACTGGTGGGTGGGTTAACTGGTTAAATTGACTCCTACGTGTAGTAGCATTTCAGATTCTTTTAATGCTATGGCTATGAGACCATACGAACGTGAAGAGCAGAGATTTTCTCACATGTGATCCTATTGATAATAAAAATAATGATAACTCAAATTTGTCAGATGCTATTGAAATGTTGGAAAGTGATCATGATATAGGATCGTAACCAACGCGGATTCTAAATACTCTAGAAAATATAATGGAAAATCTTTTCTTTCCTTTTATAAAATGCATTTCCTTATAATATGAATAAATTGACTTAAAATTCATGATAAAATTTTATTTTATTCGAAATGAGAAATAATAAAATAGTTTTTATTTTTAATAGTCTCCTTTGGTAAAAGATACCAAAATTTACCATTACGCTAAAATTATACAGGCTATAGTTTTTGGTTTCTAATAGCCTCTAAATACTTTCTTTTAGCTGTCTGATAATAGAAAGTTATATTTAAAAGCATACTCTGCATTTTTAGTTCGCCTATGAGTCTTAAATTTTTATAATTTAAGTGAAAATCGGGGTTTCTATGTATTACATTACACGCGAACACATTATAAGAGGCTTTCTTTAAAGAAAAAGTTATGAAATTTTTTTGTTGAGTTTATTTTGATAATTTTTTTTTTCAGCTTTATATCGATTGCAAGTTTTTTTTATGAAATGACCAAAAATCTAAACTCAACATTAAGAAGTAACTCGAATTCGAATTCCAGACACATATCTTGTCTTATCATTTAACCAAAAAAAAAAAAAAAAAAGAGAGAGAGAGAGAGAGATAGTTTTATTTAGTCACTGGATTGATTATTTTAATGTCACTTCCTTAAGATTTCGTTACTATATCGATCTTCAAATTATATTTAGAACCTTATTTCACAGACTGGTTTCTCTATATGTTGAAACAGATAGAATTGTATGTCATCGCAATGCGGTTTACAGTAATCTTGAAATCGTTTATTGGATTTGTTTCGGAAATGAACAGCTATCAGACCCGATATGCATATGGCATCCATCGAGAATGATTGAGGGGCTCAGAATCTCTTACAGTCAGATATAAAGCACATTACCCTTTCAGGTCTGCACTGACAATATCCAGACGGTACTGCTGATTAAGATTGAATACATTAACTAAATTTAATTTAATTGCTTCGAAATTTATAACCGGCACTTTTTAATTAAGTAGTTGCTTCCCTCATTTTCCAGAGAATGACACCAGTTTCGTCATTTTGATAGTTATGTAATTACTTGAACGGAGAGATGACGGAACTGGCGTTATTCTCTGGAAAATAAGGGAAGCAACTACTTACCACTGACTCAACAACAACCATTTCCAATCCACAAATGTCAATATCATTTATCGTAAAACTGCTTCAGTATCATTTGACTCTCTCACTACTGGTTCCACTATCGAATATTGATGCGATCATCTCGTTTTCCTTTAGTTTTCAATACACGTTTCTGCTATTTTTTTAAAGAGAGTGTTACTTTTTATGTCACCAGTTTATTTATTACCATGAGCAGATTCATATCTTGTCTTATAGCCAATATCGCTGAGTAAAATTCCTTGTATATTTTTATATCGGTAAAATTCCGATTTTTCACCTAAATTTTAAAATTTTAAACCTTTCGTGCGAAATCAAAATGTAACTCATAGATTTAAACACGATTGTCATCATCAACAACTAAAACGTAATACTGAAGCATTATTAAAAACCCAAAACTTTAGTCTGTAAAATTTTAATACATTCTTTGTATTTTCTATACACATTTGTATGTCGGTAAAACCTCGATTTTACGAACGTTTGAAAATTTAAGCACTAATGGATTAACCCAAAATTTACTACTTGATTATTTGAAATATAATTTTTTGTGTCATCCAGTAGCTAGAGCATACTATTTAGACTCTAAAAGAGACCTAAAATCGTAACATGAAAATTTCTTTATTTAATTTTTTTTCCGGTCTCAAACTTTTAGATTTTTGCTGAAGCTGAAGGCTCAAGGAACAGTATTTTTTTGAATGCTTTTCATTTGATGTTCATGCAAGGAGACAATATTTGAGACATATTAGAGTTCTGTGTTGGAAAAATCGATTTTTTTTCGCTCCACTCTCATTGCGGACCCAGTCGAAAGACAACGTATTAGGAAGAACATATATTCTTAAAGTAGTCTAACATGTGTTCTTGAATACTGAGCCGAACTCTATTTACGTGAAGAGGAGTATCACCAAGATTTATTTTGGCATTAATATTAATAGAAGATTCACTTTTTATTCATTTCGCTTTCCTATATAGATCCATATATCTGCGAGAATTCGAATGATAGTAGAGACCCTGGAGGCTATCAAGTGCTAAATAAATCTGAAAAGCTAAAAAGCCGCGCATTATGCAAACGATCTCTTGGTTTCTTTGTTTAATGTGTTTAAAATTAGTAATGTTGTTTAATATTAGACGCACTGCATTAATATAGTCCACTTAAATGTATTGAGCTTTTTCTTTAGCTGAAAAAAAGAAACTGTACTAAAAATGATCTTAGAAGTTTTCATTATAACGATTTCATCTATGACTATTACAAGATCCATTGGCATTAATAATTTTAGATGAGTGTGCGGAATACGCTACGAATAGCCATCTCATTACTGAATGCCATAAGACACTTCTAAGAATTTTAGAAATTCCATGGTGACATTAAAGAACTTTAGTTTCAAACATAAAGCATCTTTGTAGGACATAAAATTCAGGAAGACTCAACATCACAATGTATAGCTTTCCGGTATTATTGTACTAACTAATTGTCATTATCTATAGTAAAATCACCTTATTTGTAAGCTCAGATTCATTACCTTTAATCTTCCCTTTCCTGTTATGCATACTTTGAAGTTTTTAAATTGCAATGAATGAATTTTACTTTTTAGAATGTTATAAAAATGGATTAGTATAGAATATAAAGTGCACAGTTTGATAGTATATTTATTTCATAAATAAATATCGATAGCATTATGATGGATTGCTATAAAATGGAAAGTGCATTTTTATTTCAAGAGTTTTGCTTATAAAAGAATAAAGTCATTGTTCCAAATATGATTTTATCCATTTCATTAATTTATTGCAATTTCATGAAATATTGCAGATGATCCTGAACAGCAAAGAGAGTTTAAATTATTCTACGGTGTTGAAATTAGATTTGTAAACTTTTTTATTGCAATCTCCTTCTACATGTATATTGACTAAACGACTTTCTTAATTTCATCAACACCTTTTTAGCCAAACATTAGAATTTGCATATTGATAATTCAAAATCAGTTCATTTGCCATAAGAAAACTTAAAACAATCTTATTTTCAAATTTGAATCCCAAACCAAATCATAATTATTATAAAAAGGAAATGTTTGGTGAATATTCACAATAAAATAAAATAAACTTGCATAATTAATATCTGGAAGATTGCATTTAATCCCCTAGATATATCTAGATACCAGCCGCCTTTGGCGACCAGCTGATCCGTCGGGATTAATGGCCGCTAAAACTTTCAATTAAATATTTTATGTAAATTAGTGTTTGCGGTTTATTAGCAAAATATTTTTGAGTTTCAAGTTCTTTCATTGGGCTATGCATTTTCGTACTTTTTTGTTATCTGCCCTAAAATTGAACTTAAATAAAGACAGCAAAAGTTGCAGTTTTATTGCTGAAATTTTCTTGCTTAAAATCTAATTTCTTTGATTCTTTAATTACTTTTTTCATGTTTTGACATTTTGATTAATCTTTTTCGATTCTCTGCATATTGGTAAAAATTCTCTGTATAAAATTCTATCTGGTGTCCAACGATAAGATATTTCTTTTCAGAAGGAAATTTCATTACAGTCTATTCAAATTTTTTTGATATACTTTTCAAACTTTTATCAAAATACCTCAACTTGAGGAAATAAATATTTCTCTGTAATTTCATACTTTTTGGACAAATACTAAATTAAGAATACTTGGCATACTATTTTAAGTTCTAATATCCAAAATTTCATATTAACAAGATAAACGCGAGTTTTATTGACTAACCTTTTCACTAGTCTATCGAAAGTTTATTTATTTATTTATTATTCTTATTATTTTCATTTTAAACCAGAGTGACAGATTTTAAGTCTTTTCAAATTTGAAAATAAATTCACATTTTTAAAACCTATGCTCTTTATATCTTTAGAACTCTTTATTTAACTGTCAATAAACATGCAAAGAATCTTTAATTTACTTCTTGTAAATTAGTATATTGTTATGAAATTTATTATATTATTAGCATATAAATAAGAATTTTTGTTAACTTGAAAGATTTGTCCGTTCATACTTTCCTAATAAATGTTCAGAACAAATCTTTCAAACACCAAGCCCATCAGTAACCTTTCAGAAATTAAACTCATTAGCGGATACTTAAATTTTTTGGATGAAGCTTAGTTATAATGAGCAGTAATTCTTTATTCTATGATTTTTCTAGTTCTTATTATTGAAATAGTGAAGGGCGTTAAAATCTATTTAACTGCAAGAAAAGAAAGTTTGGAATGATGCATTGATGATTCGTGTTTTCAAACTCTGTATCTTTCCTGGGAACAAGTTCTTATGTTTGAATTTAGAATTATAGGTATTAACAAAAAAGTGTTATAATAGCTAGATAGCAAGAATGATTCTCAGATTTGGGGAAAACATTTATAATTATGATTCATTTAGAAAACTTTATTTTTAAAAATTGAGATAGAAACATTTATTTCATTGAAAGGAATTTTATGATCATTAAGATTTTATAAATCATTAATATTGTTTTATTTCTCATATCTATAGATTATTTCAATGATCTGAACCACAAAATTAATCTTTAAAATGGGCAATGTGAGCATGGATATATTAATAATTATTTATTTCGATTAAACGTTTACAAAAGCAATCAATTTTTTTTTAGAAATAAATACGTACTTTATAATATTTGTGGAAGAACAGATTGAAAGGAATTCAGAGAATTATATAATTTTAACTCAATATTTAAGTAATATTAGTCGCAGTTACAGTCATGAAATGCATCTGAAAAAAAAAAAACTGAAATGTAATATAAGGCCACATGGTCATTGCCTGATTATTTCAATCTGTGTTGTCAAAAGGTAAAATGCTTTAGAAGTTTGTGTCTTTAGTACAAAGATCATGTACCAATTGCTTAGTTTGGTTGTATTGTATAATGTATAGTTGTATTAATATATTGAGCATTGTAACCTTTAACATTTTTTTTCAATAAATCTTTCCACCTATATCCGTTCAACAAAGAGAAAACCCTAGGGGTTCCAAGTTCAGAGGTGCATTGTGGTGAAAAGAAAAAAGTTATTTAATTTGGCTTGTTGCTATTTGAAAGAAATACTTATTGCGCTTGATAAAAATATTTATCTGGTTTCAACCCTAAATTATAAGTATTACACATATTATTTTTTCCTGATAATATTTTTGATACAATTAAAAAAATGTTATTAGTATTGTATAGTACAGGCAGATTTATATTCTTCTTTTGTGCAAACTGTGGTTTTCCTATTTTCAACCAAAAATGAGTTGTAGATGTATCAATTAGAACTAATTCAATTCAATTCATGTTGTATTGTAGACTATCATGATATTTTTTTCTTTTTTGACTCGGTCAGACGTACAATATTTATAATTTAGAACAAACTAAGGATATTTCACCCAAAATGATTTTCTTGGATTTGAGATAGTAGATAATCTGTTTCACAATTTGTTATATTATCACGTAGGTACTTGAGTGTGGAACTCAATGACACATACAAGAAGTAGAGCTGAACCAATTTATTATCTCAACTCTGAGACTGACAGATCTTTTGCTTTTATACTAGCAGGGAAAGTTCCATAATACTTTTCTGGAGACAGTAAGAAAAGTCCAGCATACTTATCTGGTAAACTAAAGAAAGGCCCAGAATCTTCTGGAACATGAAATAAAGGAATTAAATATTTACACCAACTGTGAATCGCATTGTCTCTAACGGGATTCGAACTTGCGATCTCTTGATTACGAGAACAGTGCTACGACCATTCGGCCGTGGTGAGTCGACTGCATCTTTTCAATGCGGCAATATAATCTGTCGCAAGGGCCATGTCGCCATTCCAATTCAAAAAACCATTGTAACGATGGATAGGTAAAAAGGCTTTAGAAAACCAAAACAAACTTTCAGTTTTTCATTCCTCTGGGAATTGGAAGTTTACTCTTAAAAGAATAGCGAATTAAAATATATCAAGGTTTTAAGCGTACTTTAATCTATAATTTGTTAAATGATATTTTACAATCCTCAAGGAAAAAAAAATTGGAAAATCTTTTATAACTTCAGCACTTATTATTACATTTTCATACAATTAATGTTGATGGAAATGGCTCAAAGGAACAGGTTTATTTACTTCGAAAAACTGATTATCGGAGTTAATTAATTAGTATCTCGGAATTATCCCCATTACGAAAACAAAGATTTAAAAAAAATTAGATCTAATATGCCTTTTTTCTATATATGTATTAAATTTCATTCCAAAATTCTTAGTTGTTCTTTAAATATAATTAATTTTGCTCTTTTAAAAATCCGCTTAAAGAGCCAACTCATTTAGAACCGTATCTTAAATAAATGGGGGGGGGGGGATAAAGGTCTGTTAGAAAAAATGTTGGAAAAAAAGCCACTTCTTTTGCTGTGTTTCATTGAGATTTTGAAAAATTAGCCAAATATAATTCAGGTCCATCTTTATCATGAACATTCATTCTCAAATCCTAAGTAATATATGATTTTGTAATGGAAATTTAAGCTTTTTATTACTTTTCAAAATAGTTTTGAATCCACTTGTCCGGTCGATCTTGCCCAAGATGTTTTAGTTACAGCTAGAAATTTTTATTGTGAATAAAATGCATAAGATACAATATCTTTAAGTGAACATGATTGTTAAGAATCTAATTCGCATAATGGCATTTTCAGCCAATAATTTTATTAGGTTCTATTTAAATGAGGAAATTTTATGTAAATTCTATTACTAATCAGACCGGAAATTCACTTAGCTGAGAAGTACTTTTGTTTATAATAAAAATATTACAGGTTTGGTTTTAAACCGATTTCAGCAATAATTTAATTTGATCAATATATTATGTAAGTTTGGAGCTTTAAATTACTAAAATAAAGGTTAACTTTGGGAAGAGAATTCAAATGATGTCATCTTTTTGAAATAACTACACTCGATTGATATTTCTGGAGATGAAACAGTTCATGACAGAAATCAGCATTTTTTTTTCTGCTTTATTTCACTAGAATTATTATTATTTATATATTTTCCATTTTCTCGAATGCGAAGTATACAGGAGAAGCATTGTAATTACCGAATGATTTGATATTGTGAATTTACTAAAACATCATATTTTAGATTTCCTTGAAGTAATAAAACAAATGAATAAAAACGGCACATTTTTTAGAATTAGGTTCAGTTGCCTGCGAAAATGAAAACTCAAAAAATGAACGAATTAAAGTCGATATAATTTCGTATGGTGTCGTTATACAATAAATGTCATTTTATATCAAATTTTTGATTTAATCTGGAAAAGGGAAGTCATTATGACTGTTTGTTCACGTGTTTACGAACACGATATCTCAAAAAAGGCTAAATGGATGAAATGTAGCACAAGGATTTATCATAAGACTTAAAGATATATTTTTTAAAATTTTATATCATATCTGTCAAACAGTTGACTCCCGGTGGGTTTGTCTATTCCTGAATGCCCCCATGCAATTCTTATACATAGTCTTCTTCTGTAGTCATATATTCAATTTTCAAACTAATCAGTTAATGTCCAGAAGGCGTGTTTTAATTACTATAAAGTGACTAAAACATCATTTGCCTTAGTGAATATTTTCAGTGATTGTATTCATCTGCATTACAGACACAATATGTATAAGTACATTTGTGTACAGTCATGAGAGTAATCTCAATAAAACGAATCAATAAAAAATGAATCAAGTGACCATGGAATTGTATATGAACTTTGTGATTTTGGAGTTTTCCATTCGAGCCTTATTACAGACCTCAGAAATCATAGAAAGAAGCATGAGAAAGAAATTAGTAAGACTGTATCAAATATAAAATATAAATGCCTCGTCGTATTTTTTAAATATACTTTTGTATCAAGGCTAGAGTTTGCCTTTTTTTCAGTTTTATCTGAATTATTTTCATGCAGTAATGTTTTGTGATGAGAACAAGTAATTCATTGTTTAGTTTGAATGAAAATGCCATTATTGTTACTGTTATTAATCAAACATAAATTAACATGAATGAATAAAGGGCAATTATTATAGTAATATAAAACGAGAGACTCATTAAGAATAGATGGCTGAATTAGCCTCAAGTGGGACATAAAAGTGAATATATTTCATAGAAAAGAAGTCTTCATTCGCATCAGAAAAGAGAAAAATTATCATAAAAACTGGTTAATCAATAGTGCAGATAGACGCTATACCTGGTATCTGTATTACAAATTCCTAAAATGAAGCTATCTACAAATGTGGTCTAATCCAAAGGACAATCTCTTATTGATGTGACAGAAAAAAATGAAGATAAATATTTTCACTTCTATCTTTACGATAATTAACTTAGATTCCATAAATAAATTTCTTTCAGTTACACCATATTAGTTTGCATATTTCAGGAAAAAAATATATAATCATATTAGAAGAACAGATAAGACAGTAATTTCAGAGTATCTTAAATATAAATAAGCAATATTTTTAATTCGTTAATAAAAATACTTTTCAATATGAAATCAAAATTTTGCAATTATCTTTGAATTTCATTGATAAATAAGACAATGTTTTTCGTCTCTATTTGAAATCCTTACGTCAAACAAAATCTAAAGTATTTCAACTGTAGGACTAATGCTGAAATTTTACTTAATTCTATATATGTATTACTTAGAAAGAAAAATAAGAAACGCAATTGATTAGTTAAAAATCGCAATCTAGCAACATAATCATTCTTCCTTCTAATAAGAAATTATATTTAATACTCTTCATGCTTTTTATCAGCTGATTAAATATATTAATTTTTTGAGAAGTAAGGTAATTCCATTTATCTTAAAACCATCTGATCTAGAAATTATCAAATGGTAATTTTATAATAGTAGTTAAAACTCATACATCCCGACAAGTATACTGATAGGAACAATTAGAAATAATAGACAGTCCCTCAACAAATAGGCAAATCATGGCGTTACCGCTCAACAGTGGGAATTTTGCTATGTTTTATAAATTTCAAAATTTATAACAGATTGGTATATAATTTTTAGGATTCTAATGTTTCAGTAGCTTTGGTGTCTTGTAAAAAATTTAATGTTACAATCACTTTTTTTCTTGCAGTAGTATTTAAAATTTGTAAAAAATATTATTTTTTATTTATTAGTTTATTTCATTTGTGTAGTAAAATTATGTTTATTAAATGTACCAAAAAATATTCTCAACTGAGTTCTATTTAAACTGTAATGTGATATCATACTTTTTATACTTTTTCAATTGTTACATGTGCAAACACCATAAAACTTCTATATGAGTGAAACTTTCAAAAATGTAGTAATTTTTTACTGTAACTTGATACTATAAATGAAAAATGCTATAAATTTAGAATTTATTGGAAAATGTATTAAATAGTTGTAAAATTAAATATTACGGTATTTACACAATTTGTTGGCGTGAGTAAACCGTTATGTATATGAATTAAAATTTAGATCAAAATTTTATTTATTTATAAATATTTTCAGAGAATATTTCAAGCTTAAATAAAGATTTTAGTACACATTTTCAATTTCAGCTGATCATATAAAATGGAAAGCAGCCTATAATTTATATGATTTCCTTATCATATACCACAGGGCTCATTAGCCTTTTCCGACTAGATGGTCGGAAAAGGCTAATAAAAAAAATTATCAGAAATGTAGCATTTCATTTCCTTTCATAACTATAGATCACAATATAATAGAATATTGATTCCTTTATGGGATTAAATTTATAATTAAAATATTCCATCTTTTTAAAAATTTAATATGAGATTTTTTTAAAGATTGCATTTATAAAGAAATGAATCTATTATGTTCCTCCGATATCCCTGAAGTATTAATTTTTAATTTTGTATAAGATTAGAATTCATTTCTGAATCTATCAGAATCATCGTCTCGAAGGTATCCTCAAAAGGGGACACTTCCCATGTAGCAACATATCTAATTTCTATGCGTAGAAATCATAAGATAATATAGAAAACATACTGGCTGCGTAAAATCATTCCTTTATGATTATTTACCTCACACAGAAGATTACTTTGTGTGTGAGGTAAATAATCACTGCTAACTTCGTCAAGCATTCATTCGAAATAGGAAGACTTTTTCAATTTTCATTTGATATTTTAATAATTTGTTTATAATAAAATTTTCTTGCACACTGATTTGCTAAATTTAATTTTTCGTTGAATTAAATACAAAGGATTTTTATTTTTCTTAATTCACATGTTATATTTAGTTTATACAATATTTTTTCTAAAATTGTGCATTTTTAATACTTTATTAAAATTTCTGAAGATCATAAATCGCATAGTTTAGGAAACTGAGATATGCATAATTGTTGTTACAATCTTAAGAAATTTCCGTAATCATCTCTAAAGATTTTCTTTTCAATCTATCGCTCTAGACGAACGGTGTTCCCAAAGGAGGATAGCCTTCACCCCTCCCCCTATTCACACACACACACTAAGGAGAGTTAGCTAAAGAACCTTTTACAATAAAATCTGTGTTCAGACCATCAACTAAGCTCAACATAAGCATTTCATCAACCTACAACAATGCATTTTTCCTATTTACTTTATTAATTAACCAGCCTCCATTATAGCAACATTCATAATTCCCCTGGTATGTTTCCATTTGCTCGAAAGACACTGGGGTTGTAAAAACGTATTTTCACTTTTAATCACCGTAATGAATAGATAAAAGAATATGTTCGAAATTATTAAAAACTATAGCATATTCCTTCAGAGTTTATTTTCAGCTGATTCTTGATTACCCCTCATGTATAATTTTTTACCGCTTTTCAGTAAAAATATATTCTGAAGCAGAATATATTTTATAGAATATCGTTCATAAGCTGTATATCTAGTAAATTCTTTTAATTTTTTGTAGTTTATAATCATTCTGCTCCGATTTTATTGGAAAAAGTCAGAAAATGAACCTTTATAAATGCAGAAATAACTGAATAATTTGATACACAAGAAGGAATTATATAAAATTTAAAAGCGCACTTTAAAATAAGTAATAGCTAAACATTCAATTTAGTTGTAGAAATGAAAGCTCCTATTTCGTTAGACTTTGATATTTACACTTCTTAAAGAAATACTGTAATTGAAAAAAAAATTGCTTCGACGATAGAAACTGGTCGTATAGCTTTTATCTAACTATCGGAATTGCAAATTATGATTAACCGCCCCCCAAAAAATGTATAGTCACATCGATGATCTTCAAATTTGTGACATCGGTTTGACCACCGTCAACGTTATAAGTCCTTCAGACATATGAGACAGGATATTCATTCAAGCATCTTCAACGTAATCGATCATAAAATGTATATTTGTTGCAAAAATCAAACATGGATGACTCAAGCTAAGTCATTTTCTCCATCTCCAAAACCCACTTTTCTTGTTGTAAAGATTTAAAACTATAATCTTCAAATTTCTCCATCATTATCATGTTTTCTTCTCCCTCGATATCAGTTTCCCTGTTTCCATTCATGCTTGTCGTTAAAAGGCTTAAAATAATAATCAATTTTCATGGAAAGCAATATGCATATTTTTACGAATTTTCTTTACCACCGCAAGGTTCTTTTTGATAGTGGGTGTATGGTGAAGAGAATTAATCAGGCGACAGTAGAATACGACGACGTTTATTTACACGAAGAGACGAACACAAAGAAGACGAATACGCAGACAATAAATATTTGCATCTGAGACGAACACAGGACAGCACACAACAGACGACAGTAGCCCACAAGTAGTTAATCGTCCATAGCACACGAAGCGGCTAGACAGAATCCAACAGGAGAGGTGATCCTGGGAGCTTCGATCTACCCTCTCTCCAACGGCTGAACTTCTCGCTGTCTTCTCTCGCTTTAGCTGCCACTACTTCTCACAACTGGCTACACACAATATACGACGCTGCCTCCACAGTAGACAACAGGATTCGGCACAGAGCAGTGCTCCACACAACGCTGGTAATTCGCCTTTGCTTCGTTATTCTCTCGAAGGCTCGTTACTTGTCGGCGACTCCGAATACTCACACACGACGATGACTCTCGACGACGACGACAGCTTGAGAGTGCCATCCTTTTATAGTTCCTGGGAGGGAGGCGGGGCCAGAAGCTTCTAGACCAATCTAGGTGAATTTCGGTTCTTAGTGGATGGATCGTGAAAATTCTCGAACTTTCCAGCATTGTCCATTTTGTCACCAAATGGACGCCAAGTTTGTCGCCAAGCTCTGAGGTCATTGACGCGGCACCCGATCAGCACTCATAGGACAGATCGTACAACGGTCTTTCTTACGATGACACTATTCATACTGGGAAACAAAATTACAGGTTTGTAACAATACATATATTGATCACATGGTAGATTCTTTAAAAATGTCAGTTATTATTTTCATATAAAATAATAAAGCATTATTGACAAGACGGAAAGTTGTTGAGTTTCTAGATTTAATATTACTTTATTCCCTTCAATAAATTATTCCAAATATATGAAAAATATAACTTTTTATTGCAATGATACCAATCACTCAGGGAGGAAAATTGTTAGAGTAATAGTGAACTCTATTCTATTTTTCGAGAAAAAAAAATCCAAAAATTTACTCGTTGCCGTTATAACCTACAGATCTGAGAAATATGTAACTTAGCTTCTTAGCTTTCATATAACCGACATAAAAAACGAATAATGATAGTTAGGAAAATTTTAGCTTGACTTTTTTTATTAACACAATTGCAACTGAAATAGGCAATTGTTAAATATAACATTGAACAAAGCAGGGCAGTTTTTCTAGAACGTTTTAAACAAGACACATGTTTTCCAACTCGCTAATGTGTATTGTAGTAAACATTCCCGTGTGTTCC
>NW_026605936.1:5000-25000 GCF_947563725.1 Argiope bruennichi
GTAAAGAAATGAAAAATTTATATAAAAAAAAGATTAAATTTCATTCAGCATAAAAATGAGTTAATACTTTTTTTTTATCCTATTAGAGGAACTCACTTACCTTTTTTACGATATCCTTAACAAAAGAAATGAAATCATTTAATTGAAAATTCAATGAAGGTAACAAATGTTATTGCCGTACAACATTTTTCTTTGTAAACAGTCAGATAAACAATCGTAATTCATTCAAAACGAAAAGTATTAATGATCCGTGTGCACCTCCAAGTATTTTTCCAAACTTCTTTATAATTAAAAAAAAAAGCAGAATTTTAGTATGTTATATTAATCAGTGATCCGTTAAAACGTTTGTAATGAATCATTTTCGAATAAAATATCTTATTTCTGAGAATTGCCACCGTGCACAGTAATACAAAATTCAAACATAAGATCGCATATACTTTATCCGTTGCAACGTATCAAATGGATTGTACGCATTAAAAAATAATTGTGGAAAATGATATCCTATTTCTGAGAAACGTTTTCGGATAGGATCATAAATCATTCGGATACGAAACGTTACAATTTAAAAACAATTGCCAATACTGAAAAGTGAAAAAGTTTGAATCTGTAGAGGCTGTATTCTAGCGTCCCAGGATACTTTTCCAGTTTTTTGATTGGCAGACGATTTGCAGCTCGATTTTGCTTCAAAAGGAACTGTGACCGTGTCTGTTGAAATTCATTTCTTGAACTTCGATGGCGGTCTTTTAAACGGAATATTATTTGCAATTTTCCTTTGTGTATTTTAGAATGGTGTATATTTTATAACTCATTATTTCATTCTCGTTCCCTGCTGCAGACGATAATTATCACTTCGAACAGAGGATGCAAAAGAGTTTGTTTTTCAACGGAAAGAAATGAAATGGCGTGTAACTTAATCGGTCGTTCTTTTTCAAATTTTCTGTTCCTTAGTTAGTATTTATTTTACCAGTTAAAAATAGGAAGTGTCTTTTTATCATATTGTAGTCGTCGAATTCTGTAAGTGTTCTTTTTATTTAGCGAATAGAAAACCAGAAGTGCAGTGCGGGAAAGAAAACAAGAAGGGGAAAAAAAAGAAAAAAAACCGCCAACCGGGTGCTAAATTGCGTCATTTTATTCCTTTTTCTAACGCTTCTTTTGGAATATTTTGGGTTTAACACTGTAGCATGTCAACAACTGTTTTCGACGGACATTTCTTTTGGAAGGAAATGATAACTGTTTTAGAATCGAAAGTGAAATGATGAATGTGAGCAATTGAGTTATATGTCAGATTATCCTACCATTGGTGTTTTGTTATGACGTTTCAAAAATTTTTTTCCAA
This sequence comes from Argiope bruennichi, assembly GCF_947563725.1. Lineage (NCBI taxonomy): Eukaryota > Metazoa > Arthropoda > Arachnida > Araneae > Araneidae > Argiope > Argiope bruennichi. The sequence continues at coordinate 6,337 of NW_026605936.1, forward strand.
ACATAATTTTGAGATGTTGTTACAAAAAACTGTAATAAAATTTAAATAGTTATTTCAATTCTGCCATTTCATTCAGGAATTTTGGCTCATTCTGATATGTTGAGAAAGCAATAGAATAAAAAAATTGCAAAAGCTACTGCAGTTGGAAAATGGGTAAGTTTTTCTAAAAAATTTTTCAATGGTTTGTTTGCAGTTTGTATTAAAATCTTATAACATCACATCATCAGTTTCTTTTATATCTGATTTTAGTGTTTACGTTCAGATTTTTCATTATATATGATTTTGTAATTTTGATTCCAATCACTTCAATAAACCTGTTATGTTTAATTGCGTACCAAGTTTCTCGTTAAGTAATCTCCTTGGTAGTATAGGTAGCCCTTTTTGTGACACATTAAAACTTTACTGTTTCATTTCCAAATCTTCTTCCTTTGTGTTCTTCAATTTGTGGATAAATTCCTATTCATTCTTAAATAGATTCATAATCTGCATTCACTTTGTTTTTTTAGAATTGCAAAACAATTCAGCATTCATTGAGTGGTAACGTGGATAAGTTCTTGCTATCTAAATAATTCTGACCAAAAAAAAATTTTCTATAAAATTACCAAAAGTGAAGTACAGTCCTTTCAGCAAGGCGTGTTATTCGAAATTACAATTTTGTACTGATACTTTTGAAATGAATGACTATTTTTTGTTTTGTTTTGAGAGCGAGTGCTGAAATCCTTTCAAAATGATTGAAACATCTGAAATTTCATAAATTTTAGGTGTGTAAAAAAATACATTTACTTTTCAAAACTTTGACCGTGAAAATAATAACACAAGCAAATAAATTTCCTTTAGTCTATATATATTAGACATCAATTTTTGTTACATGTGTATTTTACACACATTCACTTCGTTATACTTTTGGCTTTCAATTTTAGTTGCATGTCTCTCCCCCCCCCCCCCATTGCACACTTTCACTATGTTGGTGTGGTGTGGAAGTATGCAGAGTGCAATTTTGGTTCATTTCAATATGTAATTTATGTACGTGGTGTCTTTACAATTCACTAAAGAAGAAGCATAAGTTTCAGTAATGATGCGGACAAATTTGAATTGATGTCTTTTGTTTTCGAGAATTAACTTTGGTATTGTAGTGACCGATTTTAATTAAACATTCTTTTAAGTATTTTCTAAAATAATAACCTATTTCGGTTTAGAGGGAGCCTTTTTCTGATTACAAATTTAAATGTGGTTTTTGTGCATTAAATTCTTACACCCCCCCCCCCCCACCTTTTTTTTTTTTTTTTAATGTTTCAACTGTTTGTTTCTAGTGTTCATTTCATTGTGATGTATTAGTTTGCATCTCTTAATGTTAACTAATTTTTTTGGTTGCATATATTTCTTTTAAATGAAATCAAATTGAAAAATGAACTGCTTGTTTTTGTTTTGTTTTGAGAGCGAATTCTGAAATCATTTCTGATTGCTTGAAACCTCTGATTTTTTATAAATTTTGAGTGCATGAAAAATACTTCCCCCCTCCCCCCAATTTGTGTTTTGAATGTGGAAATAATATCACGAGTAATCAACTTTCTTTTAATTACATTTTTGGTTTTCGCTCTTGCTTGCATGCATCTTTTGACCATTCCCCCCCCCCCCCCCCAATTACAATTTTGTGCTGATAGTAATGAAATGAATTCAATTTATTTTGTTTTGTTTTCATGGAAAATGATCAAATCTTTTCTAAATGATTGAAACATCTGGAATTGCATAAAGTTGTGGTGCATAAAAAATTAATTTTGTTTTCAAAATATTGTGTGTGTGTATATATATATATAAATATTAGACATTAATTCCAGTTGCGTGTGCATTTTACACAAATTCACCCCATTATACTTTTGCCTGTCAATTTCACTTGCATGTATATCTCTTCCCCCCCCCCCTGCACATTTTCACTGTGTTGGTGTGGTGTGGAAGTATGCAGCATGCAATTTTGGTTCGTTTACATATGTAATTTATGTACAGTGTGTCTTCACGATTCACTTCAGAAGTATATTATCTAAATTTCTCTATTGATTCTAACAATATTAAATTCACATCTCCTGTTTTCATAAATTAATTTTCATATTGCAGTGTCTTAATTTAAGTGAACATTCCTGTTAGTATTTTACAAATTAAGTATGTATTTTGTGCATATCTCCCTTCCCCCCCCCCCTTTATCTAGTTTTCATTCCATTTCGATTTATCAGTTCACATCTTTTAATATTCAATATCATTTTATGTTGTAATTTCTTTTTAATAAAATTTAAGATGTTTTCATTTTATTGATTCTATTCAATATGTTCATGTGGTGTGGAAGCTGTTATATTTCCATTGAATTTATTTTAATATGCATTTTTCTCATTTGTACTTTTGTGTGTTCATTACGTGACATGCTCAATAAATTACTATTATCATTAAGAGTCATTCCCCCCCCCCACACACACACTCAATGATTTTGTTGCTTTTTAATGTTGTACAGTCCTTGCAGTAATGTGTATAATTTATAATTACAAATTTCTACTGGTACGTGTGGAATGAATGAATAAGTATTTGATTTGTTTTGAGAGCGAGTGCTGAAATCATTTCTGGCATCTCATAAATTTTTGGTGAATAAGAAATGAGTCTTCTGTTCCAAATTTGCTGTTTTGACCATGAAAGTTATTTCATGAGAAAACAACTTTTATGAAATCAACTTTGTTAAATTATATATTTGGTTTTAATTTTGCTTGCATGTGTCTTAATTCTCACACACACACACATTCACTGTGTTGGTGTGGTGTTGAAATATGCAGGATACAATTTTGGCTCATTTCCATATGTAATTAATTCATGTGCATGATGTTTTTATTATTTATTAAAAAAACATGTTCCATAAATTTCTGTATTGATTCGGACAATATTGAATTAGCATCGCCAATTTTTATGATTTAATTTTGGTATTGTGGTTACTGATTTTAATCGAACAGTCTTTTTCTAATAAGTAACAAATGTATTTCCGCTATTGGTTTTAGATGGAGTATTTAAATAATTGTTTATTAGAATATTACTTTTGTGCGTGATTCCCCCCCCCCCCCAAAAAAAAAAAGATGTTTCAGTCTTCTTCCTTTCACTGTTTCTTTTTTTTACATGTTCATTCCTAGTGATAATTTCATTTCGAGTTATTAGTTTAAATCTCTTAATGTTTACTACCATTTTATGTTGTAAAAAATTTTTTTATGAAATTAAGGATGGTTTCATTTTATGAACCATTCACTCCATTCATGTGGTGTGAAAGCTGTCAGATGTCCATTCAATTTTTCTCCATATGCATTTTCCTCATTTGTGCTTGTTGTGTGTTTTAAGTGTCATGCTCAATAAATTTATGCAATCATTCAGAATGTTACCTCCCCCCCCCCTTATATTTTTTTTATAGTGTTGTATGCCAGTGTAATTTTTTAATTTATTTTCTAAGAACTAAAGAGATAATTTTGTTTTTACAGTGAACGTTGAAATAGTTTTAAAAAAATGGTCATACAAGATTTCTTTTATTCCATTTAAAAGATGTTATTTTGTTTATTTTTAAAAAGCTTTTCTTCCTGCTGTACTATTAATTTCATGTTCATTAATTGAAGTTTAAATTTTTTTAATGTTATTGCTTTTGGTTTCATGCCTTATATATATATGCGTATGAAATTATAGATGTTTTGTTTGCAATGACTTTATCTGTATAGTGTTGGTGTGGTGTGACAGCTGTCAGAATGGCATTTGAATGCATTTTTTTATCCATTCTGCATGTTCTAGTTTGCTTTGTGTTTCTGATGTCTTAACGGATCACATTATATCAATTGATCAAGATAATATTGCTTTATTTTTTCTTTCAATCCTGTTTATATATGTGTCAGTTACTTTTTCAAAATGCATTTAATAATAGGTTAATTTGTTTTATTCTTTATTATTGTATAAAGCTAAAAATTTATTATTGTATAAAGTTAGTTACTCATTAACACGTGTTTATTCTATAGAAATATTCGTATTAGAATATTAAAGGAAAGTGACTGATGGTTTGTTGACATTCTCTGAAACAGTGATTAACAAGTTCATGTAATACAAAAATTCACAGAAACATTTTAAATTCAGTGAAGCACATAAAAAACAATGTTTACAATTGATTTGGTTATGATTTCTTTGAAATCTTTTTCGAAAACAAATATTTTATTTTGTATTGAATAATAAATATCTTAAATTATTATTTGTTATAAAAGTTTTTTTTTTTTTCCCCTTTAATTGCATTAAACTAAGATTACCACTGCTTACTTTACTAATGTCTTGATAATGTCACTTTCTTTAAATAAAAAAAAAATAATGAGTATGATATATCTTATTATTATTTGGACACGCTTTGAAGAATTTTAAGCTTTGCATGGTTCATAGCATTTGTAGTTCATTTCCCCCCCCCCCCCATATTCTCTGGTTGCTATAAAAACAAAAACTGTTAGTAAAATGAAACGCTTCTGCTTTCTTTCAAAATTTTTTTTTTATTTTCTGGTTCTACAAATGAATTGGTAGTTCTGCTTTGAAAGTAGCAACCAGGTAAGTTGCAGAAAAGACATAAAAATGTTAATATCCTTGAAACAAAATATTGTTCAGTGTAATGTTCTTATAAGATGATTTTAAGTTTATATAGTGTTTTGTTAATCCTGCTTTGTCTATATATGAATTGCATGACCACTCCCACCTTACTTTTGTTTTGCACATAAAATTCATATTTTTAAATTTTGCTTTGTACATTTATGCAAGCTTCATCACCCAACTGCATATTTCCTTTGTGTTGTGGAAATTTATTTGGATATTGAAGTGTGAAAACCTTCATTACTTGCTTTTTGAATGTAAAATCACAGTGTGAAAGATTTGTTTATGTATGTGACATGATATCAAAATGTACTGTTTTGATGATGCTAATTTGTTTGTTTCTGTTTTGCAGAAAATTTTAACATTTATCAATATGAAATTTTATGAAAAATTAAGTGCATAATTGTTTCTTCATGTGAACTGTAGGTTTGTATCTTTTCTTTTACTTTAAATGAGTTATAATACATCTAATTGCATCTATTTAGCTAGTAAGGAATTTTGGGATTAGTAGGTCTAATGAATAACAAAATGAGTTTAAGTTTACATTTGGAGCTTATATTGTTTATTAAAGTGATAATTCTTATTTTTTATTATAAAACAGGTTATTACCCCCCCCCCCCCAATTTACATTCCTCGCCTTTAAAAGTATACATTTCCTTCCAATGTATTTAATCCATTAAATGCTTGACAGTATTATATTGAATTTAATATTTTTATGGTGAAAATAATCATTTCTAAAGTTTCCCTCCTTTATATTTAATTCATGAGTTGTGTATTGCACTTGACTGAAAATATTGAAAAAAAAAAAAAATTCTTATGTATAGACTTCTGTTTGACATTTTTAAAAAATTAATAATAATAAATGTTATAAGGAAAATAAAAAAAAAAAATGTATTTGGTAAAAGAAAATCTTAAATGCATATGAAGAAAAGAGAAAAAAAAAAAAAGTTCCGATGAGTAACTGAAATTAAAATTCTTCTGTTTAAAATTCCTTTTCTAAAATTAAAAAAAAATGTAACAATCAGTTCCGATAGATAAAAAGTTTGTTGTCATTTTTCTCTTCGGGAGGGGAAGTAAATGTACAATGTTGCCATTCATGAAATGAGTTGTTATTATTGGAAACTGAATAGACACCGTAGCGGTCATGGTGAGTAAGTCATCCTACACCACTGATTGGTTCGATGGGATCCGAACATGTGATCGCAATCTTAATTATTTCTTTGCTAGGCGGTTGAATCCTGATTAACTGTTAACCGAACTGATTTCAACGGCTCTTCATTTGAATTTCATTTGTCCGTTGGTTGTCGGCGTGTGTGCTCTTCCATTGTTTGTGCTTTTCTAGAAATCTTTTTTAATTTCTAATTAATTTTTTTTTTCTTTTGTAGATGGATGTTTTGCATATTTACTGAGCGGATTTCCTCTTCAAGAATGAGTTTTATGGATTGCGTGTGTTTCAAGATTAAAAGAGAAACTGCCGAAAAGAATGTCTTTGTGTGCGAGAGAGGTTTGAAGAAGATTTTAATTTTGTTTTCATCTGTGATGAATTCTAATTCAGAAGTGTTTGTGTATGATGATTTTTAACAACTAGTCGAAGCTGAGTGAATTTCCCGGATGATATGTGTGAAAGTCATCCTGAGAAATATTTCTATCTGTGCTAGAAAAGTTTGAAGTTCATTCATTGACCTTCAACTTCCATATGTTGCGACTTCTTTTTTAGCACATTTTGTGATTAATTTTAACAAGAATGGAATGCTTTCACTGGTTTATCCTTCATGAGAATTGAAATTTTGACACTGAAATTAATTTTGCTTTAAGAAGGAACATTTTTAAAAATTGCAAGGTAAGTGTTTATTTTTTTATATGTATGTTTGTTATCTATGTTATAACTTCTGTAATATGAATTTTGAACGTAGTGATGATACATCTTAAAAACATTGGCATTTTTATTCAATATTGAAATTTATGCATCCTTTATTTTCTTAATACAAGAAAAATTTAATTATATAACCCTTCCATAATATGAATTGGAAATAAATTTCTTCTTGTAATAACTGGATGCATATTTGATTTAGTAATGAATTCACTTATACATTTCATTTTATTAATACTTAGCTTTTTTTTTTTCATTAATTGCTATTTCACTTTTGTTTCTCACGTATGATGAAGTACTTTGCTTTTGTAGTATAATTGTTCATATATACAAGAAATCATTTTCCTTTACTATTGACTTGGTGTATATTAATATTACAATTTAGATTTAGTTTTATTTATATTGATTTTTCACTTCTTATTCTAGTATAGTTTAGTACTTTTGCTTTAGTATTACTTAATAACATATACAACCCTTTTATGTAATGAATAAGAAATCAATTTCCTTTATAAATGGCTTGGTGCATGGTTAATTTTATTCAGTTATTTAATATTATTGACTGCTCAATTCATAATAAAATGCTTTGCTATAGTATAATTTCTATGTAGTAACATCTTTTTTATAATATGATGTAATTTTACTACAGTGTTGAAGTGATAACAATCAGTTTGAGTAATTGTTAAAGTTTATACTGTTTATTATTTAATTTGGCAACAATATTTTTATTATGTGCAGTGAATTAGTTTATTTATTAATAGTTTCATGATAATTTAACTTATTTGATTTTAGTGTAACCTAAATATATACAAAGAATTTTATTATAATCAATAATATTAAGTGAAATAGTACAGATTAATCGTGAAATTAAAATACGCATTAACTTAATTGACAAAGCAAGAAATGAGAATTTAAGAAGAATGAAGACAAAGAAGCATGATGTGTCTTGACAAGAAGAGAATGCTGTGCCATGTTATCCTGTGCATCAAGCAACTTGGATGGGAAAGGCGAACTCCCCTACATTCCAGTATTCCACTTTTCAATCCTGTGTTCATTCGGCATGGCACTTGGTACGTAACCGGAGGGTTGCTTTTCACCTGCACGATTCTTTGCTGTGTTATCCTGTGCACCCGTAGATCTTTGAAGAAAGTTGTGGGTTTTGTTTCATTCCTGTGTACCGCCTGTCTTGGATGAAAATGTCGTCCCTGCACTTTGAAAATATTAGGAGATTTGTGTGGGTGAATAAAATGCTCGATTTCTGGCATTTGCTTATTTTGCTCTATTTATTTGTAAACAAACATTTTGCTTTTTTTATTTATTTCATTTATCTCCTATGAGCAAAAATTAAATCTTTATATTCAATTTTAAGCTTACTTTTGCATAAATTAAGTTTTGTTTCTTTATTTTGTAATTAAGCGTCTTAGAAGTAATTTTAACTCATTTGTTTTAATTACTTCTCATTGGATTATCACCTGTTTATTTATGGTATCTTTTCTGTGGCCTGATTCCAAATGGGAAGCACCTATAGGCTTGTTTGTTATCTTAAAGGAACAAATCGTTGAGTGTTTTCTCTTTGGATAAGGCCACAAAGGTATTTCTTAGTTACATGGTTTGAAAAAAATATATATATAGTATTGTAAGTTATGCATATAATCATGATTAAACTGTTAGTTATTGAAATAATTAATTTAATTTTTATTATTAGTGTATAGTTAATATTTTTTTTACTAGCAATGTATGCTGTTGTCTCGATATCTCTTCTTCGCTGTACTGTGTTTAAGTAATTCAGGTTATTTATATTATAAGAGTTGTTATTAGTATTGGAAAATGATTTATTTATTTATTGATTGAAATTATACTGACATTTCTTTTTAAAGTTGAAGATTTAAAATCTAACAATAAGACTGAATTCAGTTTCACAGTGTGCACCCCCCCCCCCCTCCCCCCCTCTTTAAGAATGCCAACTTTTAATTTAAGCCTATTTATTGTAAATTAGTGAAAACAAAAATCAATTCATTGTTGTTGTTTTTTCTCCCTTCATTTAATTGTGTTTTTCCTAATTTCAAGTCTATTTAGTAGAAATTTGTTTCTGTTTTTAATTTGAATAGTATTGGATTGCTCGAATCCTGTCGAGCAGTGTCCAAGTACATATTCTTTCCATTTTTTCTTTTTATTGCACATCTTTCATGTGTAGCTGATATATTTGCTTACTAAATTTATTTCTATATAATTTGAATTAGTATTTTCATTATTGTTTTTCCTATGTAAATAAATGTTGCTTCATCAGTACTGTTTTGTTTGTTTGTTTACATTTTGACACACTAACACATAACATTGTTTATATGCATTGAGCTTTGATACATAACATATATTTCATATTAATTAAGTTAATTGTTGAAAAGTAGAAGTGTTTTTAGCAAATTTAATATAAATCTTAATGTTTATTTGAAATTATTTCTTAATGTTTATGTTTTCACATATTCACTGTACCATGTCTTGATGTGTTGTTATGCATATTTCTTAAATTCCTAATGCATTTTTACATTCATATTATTTTACATATGACAGTGAACAGAAGTTTCCTTTAGAAATTAAAAAATTATCAATGAACTTATCTTCCAAGTTTCTGTGGTCTTGTTTTGGTTATGCATGTTGTCGGTTTTTACACCCAAGTGTTTAGAAAATGTGAGTTTTTCTGAATGTCTACTTTTTAAATGGTAAATAAGTTCCCAATAGTTTGCAGAATTCAATTTCATAATTGCTATCCTGTGAGAGATTTCACTGAAAAATAGTATATTGGTTAGTTTAGTTGAGTTATAAATTTTAGTCATGTATGGACATGCGGGTTGATTGTTGGCATACTGTATTACTTTCATACTATATTTATGCATTCTGTTAAGAATACTGTTTGAAATTTACACAGTTTCAGATATTTGATTCAATTTTATAAAGAAATATTAGCAGAAATGGTGTTTGTTTGGTGTTGTGTGTGATTTTTGTACTCTGCCGGTATTGCTCGTCACTTAAGTTTTTACATGGTTTTTAAATTTTTAATGCTTGGGAATTTTTTGGAAATAATTTGCACTGTTCAATTTAATGTGTTTGATTTTGTAAGAGGTTTCATTTTGGCAAAGCAGATTATTTGGTTCACTGCACTTAATGGTTTTTGGTGGAGGCAAATCTTGAATAGCTGTTGTTGTGTTGTGATTATTTTGAATTGCATGCTGGTGATTAACTTATTGAAATTGAAGATTTTGTGACATTGAATTTGATGATTTCTACGTATGAGAAGAAGTTAAATGTTTTTGTTGATGATTATTTCATTTCTGGTAGTCTTTGTTTATATAGATTTTCCATATTTGGATTACTTGGGATATTCAATTTAATTGTTTATAATGTGATTACATCATCCTAGCAAGTGCAGTTGAAGGTGAAAGAGTGTTATTATCTCATCAACAACTTTACTTTGTAAAGATGAAGTCTGAATATTGAATGGGCATTTAGGATTTCCCCCCCCCCCCTTCTGATGGCAGTTATCAATGAGTGAAGGCATGTCAACTGAACTTCATATCCTATTTTTTATGAATGAAATGAAGAAATTTTGAAAAGATATCTACTTTGTTATGCTCTAACATGGAAGAAGAATGTATAGTTATATGAAGCAGTTTTATAGCAGAAAGAAGATGAAGTTTGTGTACAGTGTAAATGACAACAAAAAATCAACCTTTACTTTCAACTGAAGATAAGAGAAGACAAACTGGAACATAGATGTCACTCTTCTGAAATGATGTGTTGATCATTTTCTTCATACAAAGAGATGCTGGAAGACAACATACATGAAAGCTGTTTCAATTTTCATTCAAAGAATTTTAGTGGAAAAGACTTGTTTTGATGAAAATCCATAGGAAGCATTTCTACACTGAGTTTTCGGATAGGAGTTGGACTGATTTTACAATGTTAAATAGCATATTGTTTACTGTGTTAGGTGTTAATTCATTGTTTCCATGAATAGTTAATTGTTACTATTTAAATACATGCAATTTATGAATTCTTTAGAGACTAAATGGACAGTATAGTTATGAACACTATTAAATCCATTGTTACATCAACAATGATGCCCAGTAACAATTTATGATTCTATTATTCTTAGCTAACTGTAAGCAACAGTGAATATTGTTCTTAATACTTTTCAACACATTGTTACATCAACAATATTAAAGGCAACAATGAAGAACAAATGATATATGTGAATAATAGTATTAAAATCTCTTCATTAACAAGGTGTTTTGATATTTGCTTCATTGAAGAAGTATCATAATGAGGTAAGTGGATTTAAGTTTATGAATACTGTATTTGACACACTTGTAAACAAAAGAGTGTTTCGAAGATTCCACGACAACATTCAATTAACAGTGTCTGCTCCTTTTTTTTTAGGCCAAGAATGAACTGTAATAGTTTTAAAAATAGTACTTTTATGAATATTTGGGCACACTGCATTCAATATTTTTTTTCACATTAAGGATTTTAAATGAATTTGAATATCTAATACAAACTTGCAATGTTTCTTCGTAGAACATTATTCATCCTTGCATATTCACATACCATTTTTACCAAATTAAATTGATAGCAATTAAAATATATATTAATTACACTTCTTTTCTATATAAGAAATCTGAATTTATTAGTAATTTTTTAGATTACATAACTTTTTTTATGTTTGAACTATGCTTTAGAATAGGATTTCTTCTGTCTCGTTGTACTGAAATGCAGTGTTATTGAATTTTAGACAAAATTTCATAAATATTTTCATAAAAAGTGTTTTTATTTGAAACACACATGCTTTGAAGGAGGATAATAATGATGTTAATGGTTAGAAAAGTTATCATTTTCACATTTGTGAGTAGAGAATTGTTACGAGGATTCCTCGGTGACATTCAAGTTGCAGTGTGCACTACTTATATTTTTAAAAAAATGTAGATATAGTACATCAGAAAATGAATTTTCATTGATAATAAGAGTTTTACTACATTCCTAATTTTATTAACATTATGGATAAGGTAATTTAGTTATTTTCATACAAACATGTCATGTTTCAACACAGAATATTCTTCATCGTTACATATACAAAGATCATTTTCCCCAAATTTAAGAACTACCAATGAAAAAAATGCATTACATATAATTTATGACTTTTTAAAGATTGTTAATTTAATAGTAATTTGAAGTTAATGTATCTTTTTATGTTTAATGCTTTAAAATAATAATGCTAATAGTGTACATGCATTATGTTTACAAATTTAATTGGCTTTGTTGTACTCAACACTGCATTTATTGTATATCAGACAAAATGTGACAAATTTTTACACAAAAATTGTTTAAATTTGAACCAAATGTAGCATTGAAATTGTTATTATAATGTTTGTGTACATGTCAGGGATAATATAAGTCTGTTTGATATCAATGGTTTGTGCCTGAAATGGTGAAGGAAGGATATACCATTCAATATATAATTATGTAACTGTATTTATACATTTATTTTTATAATATAAAAACTTGTATGTGTTCTTTTCTGAATAACAAGTACATTTGACATTATTTAATTGTTATTTACAAGAATAAACCTTACAAGTAACTGTGACAGTTTAATGCGTAAGCTTGTTTCGACAAACAGTATTTACTGAATTATTGAAAATCATAACCTAGCACATTATAAACATTTCACACATCATTAGCATAAAGAAATGACAATTACTATGTTTGTTAATGTTTTGCATTAATTAAAGAATTATCATTTTACATGCAGCTTTATATGTGGTATGCACTTACATGTTTAGCATTCAGATGGTTGTTACAATGTTTGTGTACACATAAGAGACAATTTATGTCTTTTTGATATCAATGATATGTGACAGAAATGATATTGGAAATATAAACCACTCAGTATAAAAGAATGTAACTGTCTTACACGTTAACATTTTTAATATTGAAACTTGTAAGGTCTGTTTCATGCATAACAAGTACATGTGAGACTTTTTGAGTATTCTTTACATTAATAAACTGACATAGTTTAATGTGGACGTTTGTTTACAGAATTAACTGAAATGTTGAAAATAATTGCTTAGTGTTTGTACTTATCTCATTATAAGAATTTCTCACAATGTTTACATTAAAAGAAAGATAACAATTACAATGTTTAACAGAATAATCATTTTATATGCAACTTCATATATAAGTTATATGCTCTTGTATGTTTATAGTTAACAGTTTATGAGTATTTTACTGCATTTCACATAACACTAAATGTAAAAATGGGTAAATTTCATATAGATTAAAGAATATGCTAACTTAAACATTTGATGAAACATGGGAAGCAATTAATGTATTCTTATTGTAAACACTGTATGAAGAAAGAAGAATCTTGCAGACATATTGCAATTGTAAAAAATACTCTTAATAACTTCTTCATTGGATGTTCAAACTTTATGCCTGAATTTAACACAATGTAAGTAATTTGTATTGTTCCATTTGATACAGTGTTTACATGAACAATGAATGAAACATTTCACATGAACAAAAGAATGCATTACAACATTAAGAGTTTACAATTGTTATGTAAGGTAAAATTACACACAGGTTGGGCTTTTATAGAAACATATTTATATAGCTTGTTTCAACATGTAATAAGCACTTGCTAATTGCAGCTTCAAACTATAATACAGTGCATTTGACATGACATTGAACTTTAGAAACAACTTGTAACATGTAGAAACAATTCTCATTAAGTAAACAAGAAGCTGAACATAATAATATAGATACTGGATGAAACATTTGAAGAAATCTATGTATTCATTCATTGTAAATATTGTATAAAGAAGCTATATATTAATTAGAATTGGAAATAACAATCTTAATAATGTATGCCTCTATTTAACACCATATAAGTAAGACATTACACTTCATACAATGTTTATATGAATAAATACATATAAATTTTACATTTATATAAGATAGAGGTTACAATTTCAGTGTAAGGTAAATTTACACATTTACTTAAGAGTAAGCATTCTTCATATAAGTATTATCTATTTATATAATCTGTTTTGAACAAGTAATAAAGACCTATGAGTTGAATCCACAAACTGTATGTTTGTATTTAACATGAAATAAGTATGTCAATCACATTTTGAACTTTATTAAACCTAAACCACTATAAATATGAGTAAGTTATTGCATTTCACATTGTATTACAAGTAAAGAATGGGAACATTTGGCACAGTTTGAAGATGAAGCTTAGTTAAGATGAAACATTCTTCGAATGTAAATGTTGTTTGAAGAAATGGGAAACAACACATAAATTATAGTTGGACAAAGGACTCTGAATCATTCATGTATTGTATGTACAAGCTTTATGCCTGTATTCAACAGAATATAACATAAAATTAAACATTAACAAGAGAATGCTGTACATGAAAACAACATTAATATTAGAAAAGGGTTACATTTACAGTGAATGTAAACAATATACATTCATTACAGCCAACTTGTTTGAACAAGTAATATGCATCTATAAATTGTATTTACCTGCAGGTGAAGATTTCCTTACATTATAAACAACATTTAATAATTAGAACAACCTGTTATATGATGAAACATTTCACACTGATTAAAGATGAAGCTTACTGAGTATAATGATATAGATTCTTGATGAAATATTTTAAGAAATTTATGCATTCTTTGATTGTAAATAGTACATGAAGAATCTGCACACAAAATATAGTTGGTAATAACATTTTTATGCAGAAATTTGTTGAATTTAAAAACCATATCTTTGCATTTACAGTACAAAGTAACATTACACATTCATTTAAGACTTGAGGTTTCTTTATACAACTGTTACCTATTCATATCACTTCTTTCCACAAATAATAAGCACTAATCTGTTGAATCTCCAAATTGTATGTTTGAATTTTACATAATATAATGATTTCACTCAACATGAATTATGAAAACAACTTGCAGTTTGAGTAAGCATTTCACAAGTGATTAACCATGAAGCTAAATTTCAAATAAATGAACAATATAATGGATACTAGATGAAACGTAAAGGGAGATGAATGTTTATCATTATACACAAGAAATGCAGTAAGAAATCATACTCTTATGCATTAATAAGTTTAATATACCATTCATATATTTGTATTTATCAGAGTATAAGAATATCTTTACATTTAACACAATTTTTACCTGAATGAAAGTTTACAATATCATGAAATATTTTGCATTAGTGAAAGATTCAGCTCAGTAATTAACTGAATGAAAGAATTCATTCACAAATTATTGATATTGAATGTTACATGAAGTTATACATTTATATTAAAGCTTGCACTCAATTATATGTTCAATTTAACATATTAAAAGACAGTATTTGTACTTAACTCAGTATTTATAGTAGAAATTGTTTTAATTGGAAAGATATTTCATTTTTTACACTGTTTAAAGAATTTTGAAGATACATTACACATTGTATGAAGGAAACTAAACAACTTGTGCACTCATTAACACAATTTGACCTACTTTGAAGTTCATATGAAGTATACAAGAACATTTACATCTTTTACTTCACTAATTTGACATTCTTTACACCAAATTGAGTTCTAAATTAGAATTACTTCAAAGAACACTTGAATTCTTTCTTCGAATGCATATAAATATGAACTTTACCAGGCATTTATCTTAATTTACTAGAATTTAAGTGCTTGACCTACTTTTAGGTTTGAATCAAGTATTTAACAACATTTGAAGGTTTTATTTCATTATTTTTATAATATTTACACCAAATGGAGTTCTAAATAAGAATACATTCTGCAAATACAGGTATTTAACTTAATTTCAGCGTATTAAAACTCTATAAATTTGTATTTGAGTGAATTAAAGATAATTGTACAAATATAAATGTTACTTAACATTTTAAATTCAGAAGCATAAACAATTTCATAAACATTTTAATAAAAATTCACAAAAAGTAATGAAAGAAAAGTCAACATTTAAATATTTTAAGGAAAAACAGAGATGCGCGATTTTCGGCAAAGACCTAATAGGAACACGCGATAAGAGAAAGTTGCTACCCAATATTTTGTACTAAGTACGACACGATGTGAGAAGTCGTGTCTTTCGGCAAAGTCCAAATCAGAACGCGCGATAAGGTGATAGTCGCTTCGCGAGTTTTCCGTCAAAGTCCGACGATGTGAGATTTTCGGCAAAGTCCTAACCGGAGCACGAGAAAGTGAGAAGTCGCTACCCGAGATTTCCTTCTAAGTGCAAATAGGGGAGAAGTCGCGATTTTCTTCAAAGTCCAATCACCGAGAAGAGCGCTAAATACTACTTGGCAATAGTTCGGTGAAACGGTTTACCAGTGCACAATTTTTCTTATTTTCGCCCGCGGCGACTTCTTCCGGTCGCCTGGTGGCTCACCGAAGCGCGCGCCACTCGCGATCACGAGCGGAACGTCGGGGATCGTCCGTAGCCCTATATGAGTAGCAGGTGACTGCTGGAAACAGTGGTCGATCGCGAGACAGAATGCGTTTTAAAAACGCGTCGTAATCTCGCGTACTTGTCTGAGGTTTCGGCAACGGGATTGGGTTGTTAGTACCGGTTGGCTACCTCCGGGAAAGCGGTCCTCTAACGTTGACGGTGGGTCTGTCGTGCTCGATCGGATCGGTTCTCGGTTCGTGATGGGTCGGTCGGACGCTGCCTCCGGGATCGAGGGTGTTATTCTTCTGCTACTAAGGCTGCGATCGGCGGGGAGATATTCTCCGTCTTTCCGGCCGCTTCCAAACTATCTCAGCCTCTCTGCGAGCGGCTCGGCCCCCGTGCCGTTGACGCGACGAGCAGAACCGTACTTAAAGGAATTGATTGGTTTTCTGCATCTGTGTCCAGCGCACATATCTTCTCGATGCCTCCGCACTCGCCCCGCGGCGTTGAAGCCGTCGGGGAAGTCGTGAGTATTGAAACCTCTGTAGAATGCACGGGGAATACCTACACAAAAAGCGAGATTGAATGAGGGATCCTCCGTAGTCGAGGCGTCCCCCGCGACTGAAATAGTCGCGACTCGTGAAATGTAAGGATTCGGAGTGCATTTTCCGAACGTTCTGATGAACGATGGAAGTTACCTGGTTGATCCTGCCAGTAGTCATATGCTTGTCTCAAAGATTAAGCCATGCATGTCTAAGTACATGCCGTATTAAGGCGAAACCGCGAATGGCTCATTAAATCAGTTATGGTTCCTTGGATCGTACCTTACTACTTGGATAACTGTGGCAATTCTAGAGCTAATACATGCAGCAGAGCTCCGACCTTCGGGAACGAGCGCTTTTATTAGACCAAAACCAATCGGGCCTCGTGTCCGTCTCTTGTGGTGACTCTGTATAACTTTGGGCTGATCGCACGGGCTCGTCCCGGCGACGTATCTTTCAAGTGTCTGCCTTATCAACTGTCGATGGTAGGTTACGCGCCTACCATGGTCGTAACGGGTGACGGGGAATCAGGGTTCGATTCCGGAGAGGGAGCCTGAGAAACGGCTACCACATCCAAGGAAGGCAGCAGGCGCGCAAATTACCCACTCCCAGCACGGGGAGGTAGTGACGAAAAATAACAATACGGGACTCTTTTGAGACCCCGTAATTGGAATGAGTACACTCTAAATCCTTTAACGAGGATCCATTGGAGAGCAAGTCTGGTGCCAGCAGTCGCGGTAATTCCAGCTCCAATAGCGTATATTAAAGTTGTTGCGGTTAAAAAGCTCGTAGTTGGATCTCAGCTCCGGCCGGACGGTCCGCCTACCGGTGGTTACTGTTCGCTGCCGAGCGTTCAGGGGGCTTCTGTCTATGATCTTCACCGGTTGTGGGCGGAGACCCTCACGTTTACTTTGAAAAAATTAGAGTGCTCAAAGCAGGCGCGACGCCTGAATAATTGTGCATGGAATAATGGAATAGGACCTCGGTTCTATTTTGTTGGTTTTCGGAACACGAGGTAATGATTAAGAGGGACAGACGGGGGCATTCGTATTGCGACGCTAGAGGTGAAATTCTTGGACCGTCGCAAGACGAACTACTGCGAAAGCATTTGCCAAGAATGTTTCCATTAATCAAGAACGAAAGTTAGAGGTTCGAAGGCGATCAGATACCGCCCTAGTTCTAACCATAAACGATGCCAGCCAGCGATCCGGCTGTGTTCCTCAAATGACACGCCGGGCAGCTTCCGGGAAACCAAAGCTTTTGGGTTCCGGGGGAAGTATGGTTGCAAAGCTGAAACTTAAAGGAATTGACGGAAGGGCACCACCAGAAATGGAGCCTGCGGCTTAATTTGACTCAACACGGGAAAACTTACCCGGCCCGGACACAGGAAGGATTGACAGATTAAGAGCTCTTTCTTGATTCTGTGGGTGGTGGTGCATGGCCGTTCTTAGTTGGTGGGGCGACTTGTCTGGTTAATTCCGATAACGAACGAGACTCTAGCCTACTAAATAGACGTTCCCATCCTCTTGTAGTGGGACGTTCTTCTTAGAGGGACAAGCGGCGTTTAGCCGCACGAGACAGAGCAATAACAGGTCTGGGATGCCCTTAGATGTCCGGGGCCGCACGCGCGCTACATTGAAGGAATCAGCGTGTGCTTTCCCTGTCCGAAAGGACTGGGTAACCCGTTGAACCTCCTTCGTGCTGGGGATTGGAAAGTGTAATTGATTCCATGAACGAGGAATTCCCAGTAAGCACGAGTCATCAGCTCGTGTTGATTACGTCCCTGCCCTTTGTCCACACCGCCCGTCGCTACTACCGATTGAATGATTTAGTGAGGTCTTCGGACTGGCGCTCGGATTGGCCATTTGGTCGAGCCGGTGTGCCGGAAAGATGACCAAACTTGATCATTTAGAGGAAGTAAAAGTCGTAACAAGGTTTTCGTAGGTGAACCTGCGAAAGGATCATTAATTAAACCTTTTTTTTTAAACGAGGAACTTTTTTAAGTTCCTTGCCGGTACTGGTTCCCACGCGACTCGGGGAACGAAGTACCCAAATTCGAATCTATGATGCCTACTATGGGTGTGCCTGTTCTATCCCCGGCACTCGACTTGGGCAAGAGGGGGGTCCTAGTTAACTAGGGCTAGGCTTGAAGAGATGT
>NW_026605937.1:0-52772 GCF_947563725.1 Argiope bruennichi
AGAACCTAATCCGCCAAATCCGCCTCGTCCTCCTTGACCGCCAGCGGCTGCAGCGGCACTGGCTGCTCCAGCTCCACCTGCACCTCCTAAACCGGCTCCATATCCTCGTCCCGCCCCATAGCCTCCTAATCCAGAACCGCCATCTCCACCAGCTGCAGCAGCAGCGGCTGCGGCTCCCGATCCTCCTTGACCGGCACCACCTGCTCCTTCAGAACCTAATCCGCCAAATCCGCCTCGTCCTCCTTGACCGCCAGCGGCTGCTGCGGCACTGGCTGCTCCAGCTCCACCTGCACCTCCTAAACCGGCTCCATATCCTCGTCCCGCCCCATAGCCTCCTAATCCAGAACCGCCATCTCCACCGGCTGCAGCTGCAGCAGCTGCGGCTCCTGCTCCTCCTTGATCGGCACCACCTGCTCCTTGAGAACCTAATCCGCGAAATCCGCCTCGTCCTCCTTGACCGCCAGCGGCTGCAGCGGCACTGGCTGCTCCAGCTCCACCTGCACCTCCTAAACCGGCTCCAAAACCTAGTCCACCCCCAAAACCTCCTCGTCCTGCACCGCCATCCCCACCGGCTACAGCTGCAGCAGCCGCGGCACTAGATCCTCCTTGACCGGCACCACCTGCTCCTTGAGAACCTAATCCGCCAAATCCGCCTCGTCCTCCTTGACCGCCAGCGGTTGCAGCGGCACTGGCTGCTCCAGCTCCTCCTGCACCTCCTAATCCGGCTCTAAATCCTTGCCCAGCACCGCCAGATCCACTAGCGGCAGCTGCGGCTGATGCGCTAGCCGATGCTGATGACGAGGATATGCTATTTGCCTGAGCGAACATAGAAATTAAGCCTCTTATTTCATTTATGAACTGGTTGTTAACTTCACCAGTCGTCTGAAGGAATGCAGATGCTAATGCGTCGGCTATAGCATTAGTTTTTATTTGAGCGCTCTGTCCTCCTCCTTCTGCTATGGCTATGTCTGCCACTGCTGATGCGAAGGCCATGTTCATTGCCTGCAGTTTGTTTTGGGAAGTCTTTCCGCTTCTTTCCATTTTATCTACACCCATTTTTATAGATGAGGCAATCGTATCTATATCATCCATCTGTTCATTTGTAAATGCTCCTGATTGTCCTAAAGCAGCAGAAAAGTAAGTCATGAAGCTTTCGGCCATGCTTGCGCTTTGCCATGGTGACTGACCGAGAGCGTATATGCTCTGAGACCAGATCACTACGAGTAACGATAGTGAAAATCGAACTGTCCAAATCATTTTGTTTGTGGTTCTTTTCCACCGAATGATTTTTCAGTGTTTCTTGTCATCTTTTATACTTCCGATTTCGTGATGAAATCCAGTGGAATTTTGTGATTCGTCAGTTGAGTCAACATTTCTGTTCCAGTCTCTATCTCTGACGCTTATTTGTGTATGAAAATGATTTGCGTCACCTGAACTGCGTAGATAGTTTTCTTTTTGGGTTTATCTTGCATGCAACTATGTCATTGCTGAAAGAGAGTGCATTTTTTAGTTTTGAATACTAATGAATTTTCGTTATTATATCCTATCTCGGTATACTTGATACTGTATTTTATTAATTTCATAATTATCTGAAATATTTTTTCGAATGTAATAAGAATCATAAACCTAATCACTGATGGATTTTAGGAATATGAAATTAGAGCTATAAAATAAAATAGAATTAACTACCTTTATATATTCTACTTCTAAACTCTACATAAAACCTAAATAGATTTTCATTAGTTATATATTCTTCTGCAAAATTTGATTTTGATGAAACTTTTTGGAACTTATTGAAATGCTGTTTGTGCATCATTTATTACAAATTTGATTTGTTTCTTTTAAATCATTTTTTGTGTGCATGTTATATTCAAAATATATTTAACAAGAAATATTTCGTATATGTCAGCTGATTTTGATGTTTCACAATTTTAGGCACTGTAATAAATAGACCGTTAATCGTTATAGATAATTGCGTTTTGTCTCAAAATAAAGAAGTAGATGATTGATAGCCATTTTTTTGTCATTTAGTCATATTTTTGATTTATTATAGGATATAAGTTTAGAAATCGTAAAATATTTTTGGCGTATACGAAAGTAAAAGAATACTTCTTAATTTTTTATTTTCTGTAGTATGCGTACAACTAATGAATAATTTTAGTTATTCATAAAAATTTATATAATGTAATTCTTTATCGCTTCTTTATGTTGCTTTTTCCATACGTTCCTTTGTAATTGCTGTTTCTTGTCTATAATAATCTACGTATGAATTAGCTGGGAATTAAAATTAATAATATTTAAATTTAATTATGTTAATGTTTTAAACATGATTGTCTATCATTTCGGACATCTTTATAATATGATATTATTTTTTAACTAGGTAAAAACTATACATTTTTATTTTATTTTTTTACTTTCCCGTTTCGGATGTTTACAGAAAATATCAAAATCCTCAAAAAATGCGAACTTGAGATTTTCATGAATCTTTCTCTACGTTTACAACTTCTTGAGTTCAAAAGACGCATTTTTAGAAAATGTTTGTCTGTCTATCTGTGTGTGATAACGATAACTGAAACCCCCCCTTTACTTTGATGAAATTTGGTACATGGTCTTTACACCAAATTTGCTTATTTCCATCACATTTTTCGCAACATCGATTAATAGAACGTGTGTCTGCCCGACTGTTCGAATATAAATTATCACGATAACTAAAAACGAAGAGAGCTAGATAGGTAAAATTTGGTATTTATATTTAACATCTATATTTTAGAAACCTTTCAAATATTGGGTAAATCCAACAAGTGATTAAGCACGAGTCAGTCTGTACTTGCAGAAGAAGTCAGTCGATAACTGAAAACCGCAATGACTTAAATATATTAATTTTAGTATGGAATCGAGTGATTGAAACTGTAGTTTTTTTGCCAAATTTTCGTTTCAATAAGTTGGGGGAAAATACAAATTTACAATACAATTTACAATAAAATACAAATTTACGTTTATTACAGAGTATGTGAGATAGTTTAATAGATAGATTAAAGGAAGAAGACTTTCTGCCCATTGCTGAAAATTTCAATATGCTTTTGCGCCTCTGCATCACTGAAAACGCCGGTCACTATGAAACCAATTAAATTTATTTATCAGTAAATGTTTAATCTTATTATTATTTGTTATATTTTGTTAACTTACTTATTTTTAATCAAGTTATATTAAAATTTGTTTGTCCGGGTTTTTCTGCCGCACCCTTGTCTTAAATACTACAGAAATATTGAATTAACAATGCAGATATTTCAAGAGATCAATCACAGTTCGTTTTTTTTTGCACCTATCTTTCTAGAAAATATCATGTTTCATGTTTATTTTATTTCTTACAGACATATGCTGAAAATTACAGCTTTCTAGATTTCATTTACAGTATAAATTAACATAATCTTTTAATTTGCGCTTTCTCAACATGATAGTAATAGGTTGATAAATGTTCATTTTTTGCAAACACATGTAACATGTTCGAGCTAATTAAATTTTATACTTTATGTGAAATATAAATTCTCGGAAAATATGCTTAAAATATTTTTATAATATTATTTAAAAATAGAAATTTTACTTATAGATTATAGATTAATATCATTAAAAGGATATATTTTTTAAAATTTTAAATGATATAAAAATCATTTTTGTACTGCAATAGTTTCGGAAGTTATCGCGGAAGAGGGGCCTAAATTTCGCTTCAATTTTAATTAAAATTCTTCTTAAAATTAAAAAAAAAATCACTCCGAGGTATATATTTCCTTTCTCCAAAGAAAATATTTGTCAGATTTAATACCTCAAAGTCAAACGATCTGACCTGATGAAAGTCAACACACACGCACACACATACGCAGATGAACGCACACACACTTATCTTTATTATCAGTAGATATTTTATGAATGTTTTTTAAAACTCAGATAGGATTTACTTTTAATTTAGTGAAAACTATGGGGCATCTTTAAAATCTAAAAATAATGTCATTAGACCGAAGAGAGGTTTGTTTTACATTTTATACATATATATAAAATGCATATAATATATATAAAAGGCACTTTTGGCAAATATATATATATATATGCAACTAATCTGCTTTAAGTTAATTAAAATTGTATCATGTATTTACTCATAAAAAAATTTTATACCAATTTTAAAATTTAAAAATAATATAATTAAACTAATAAGCGTTTATATTACACTTTATATTAGATATTTAAATTTGTTTAAGCAAATTTATTGATAAATAATTTATTTCATATTTTTACGAATTACAGATATTTCTGCGCAAAAAAATTACGACTATATTTTAACAAGATGAAATTAAACAGCAAAAATTGAATTAGATAATTCATCAAATTGAGGTAGATAATTCATTAATCTTAATACAAATGGTATTCTTTCGATTAAATTTTTCCATCTTTAACAGTCACGAGTCATTCATTTGTAGTTAGTATAAATAATGGCGCCATCTAGTAACTAAATATGAATTTAAATTCTTATAATTACTAAAAAATGGCGCTTAAACAAGATTTTACTGCATAATTTTAATGTTTATGCTTATTTAACAAAGCATATTTGAAGTTTTTTTTAAAAAAATTGTTAACTTACATTAGAATCTTACGAAAATGAAACATTGTAATTTTGATGTGTAAGAAGCAAAAATAGGAATAAAAAAAAATAAATGAAACTTGAACGCTTAGTAATTAGAAGTTTAAAATATTATATTTAAAAAATTCTTACTAAGTTTTTATTTCGTGAATACAATTAAAAGTTCAGAAAAAAGGCACTTTTGGCTTATTTAAAAATACCGAATTATTTTATAGCAATTTTAAAATTAAAGAATTATATCATTAAACAAATGAAAGTTTATATTATATTTTACAGATATTTAATTCGTTTTCAGTTTAGTAAGCAAATTTATGAATTTAAATAATTTATTTCACATTTTTAACGAGTTTCAAATGTTCCTACATATAAAAAAAACAAGTTTTATTTTAATATAGTGGAAATAAACAGCAAAAATTAGTTCAGTTGGAGTAGATAATTCATTAATTTTAATGCGAATGATATTCTGTCGATTAATTTTTTCTCTCTAGCAGTCATGAGTCATTCAGTTGCAATTAGTATAAATTGTGGCGCCATCTAGTAACTAAATATCAGTTATAAGTTTTAATGCTTATTATTACTAAGAGATGGCGCCCCTAAACCGTATTTTTCATATCAGCTAGCTTTGCAAACGCAATAGTAATAATTGTTTCAATTTCTTTCTTTCTTTCTTTCTTTTTTCTTTTTCCTGTTCATTTGGTGTTTATTGAGAGACAAGGAAGTAAAAGGAAATTTGTGTATATTTCTGGAATTATTGACTTGATTTCTTTCATTGTATGAGTTTTCCGTACGAAACTATATTAAAAAAATTGAGGAGATTACTTCAACGATAGTACGCGCTCATTGAAATGACGTTTTTAAAATTTTAGTAAGTTATTTAGTCAAAATTTTAACATTTTCCCATAATAACTTAGAAGCAAGTTTTTACACAAAAATCATTTTCAAAACATGTGCCTTTAAATTTCTATTTATACATACATAAATGCATACAACACTCAACATACACAGACACATGTGTGTATATTATATATATACTCAAATGTTGCGAGTTTTATTTCAATATAATCCCCCCCCCCAATTAAATTTTTTAAAATTATTTTTAAGCATATTTTGAAATAATGCCTTTTATTTTTTAATTACTGTATTTATACATATATGCTTTAATATGAAGAAAAAAATTCTCCTGTGCTGATTGTCACTGCCTTATAATAAATAGATTTTTAAAATAAAATAAAAAGATATGAAAATATCCTCTGATTGTTTTTAGTTAAAATTAATTTCAATTATTTCTATTTCAATTTATGTATATCAGATCAAATTTATCGGAAATGAAAATGTGCTTACTTTATTTCATGCTCTGTTTTAGATTTCGTTTAAAAAAAAGTTTGGCAAGTGGATTTCTTTAAAAAATTCTTTAAAAAAAGTTTGGCAAGTGGAGTAAGATTCGGCTGCTTAATTACTATTTTTTTACTTTTATGCATGAATAAAGACTTATAATAAAAATTAAGCTGTATTTTTGTTGACAGAACACTTCGAATTATGTGACTGAGAAAAGTTGATTACACACAGTTTTTGCTTGTTCGACTTAAATCATTGCTGTTGGAAAATCTTCAACAATTAGTTAGTGGATAGAGTTGATGTTGCCGCCATCTAATATTTTTGCTTATCTCCTGACGAAAATGGTGTTTGTAAAAGTGGCATGAATCAACCTTTGGCATTTATAGTTATATCTATCTAATCCTATTTATGGGTGTTGAGTTCTTCGGGATGGATAATAAGTGATACGCAAAATACGGCACCTTTTTTTTATTCAGTATGGGATTTCATTTAATTGACTATTAAACACTAAAATGAGCAAAAAAAATAAAAAAATAAAATAAAAAATAAAACATTTCCTGACCAAAATACATTTTTATGTGCAATTAAAAAGCATTATAAATAGAACTATTAAGTAAAATTAATATTTTATGAATTGAAAGCGGATAAGTATATTTTAAATTAAAGGTTCTGAATCCGGCATTTCAGATTTAAATACCTTCGAAACGTTCCAAGGGTCTTCTATAAAATTTATAATAGCGAATTGCGGTTAAAGATTGAAATAAAACTGAACCTGAATTTTATGTTTTGTCTTCTTCCTCGAAATATGTTTCAAATTTAGCTCAGAAAAACGCAAAATTCTTAAGAAATTCATTGCCCATGCATGCAAAGATTCTAAAAAATTAACTTTTAAATATAATTATAAAATAACACTCAGTTTTGTACCTAGTGTATTTTTGTATGATAATTAAAAAAAAGAAAAAAAGTAAAAAATTACTTGGCTCAGATTATTTTTTAAAAAGAGAATTAATTTTTATATTTTTAAAAAAGAATTCATTTTGTTTTAAATATTTTTAAAAGTTATTTTACATATTCGTGTCCTAAGATATATGTTTGTGCTTTTATTTGAGATTATATGATTATTTAATCACGATTCATGCTTTTAATTCGATTCCAAGGCGACTGAATTACATCAGCATACTTTTTGGTTGACGCGACGTCTCCGTCTGTTTAGTTTACATGCATGTTCATGCATACGCATAAGCAAGTCTGCATTTCTGAATTTTGATTCGTATCAGTAAACATGTCACCGCCTATCCATTTCAAAATTTTCATCTGGAACACCTGCGGATGATTCATTATGTAAAGCATGATTTTTAGGACTTTGAAATTTTAAAAAAGAAGTCGAGAAAATTAGGAAAAAAAGGACTGATTAAAAGTTTAATATTTCTTTGAAATCTACAATTTTTAGAAAGATGTTGATTAATATGTAACAAATGTTAGCTCAAAAGTATTAATCTAACAAAGTACAAATCTTTCTTGCTAAGGAATCTATCAATGTTCCAGAATTTAGTAATCTATAAAAAAACCAGGCATATGCTTGTCTTATATACATTATGAAATAAAAATAATTCAGCATCATTGACTTGTTTATGAATATAAATAAAAATCATATTGCTTTAATTAAATTATTTGAAAAAATTACTAAAGCATTGCTAGTTTATGCAGTGTCACAAAAATTTCGAATATCGAATTCTAATACAAAAACACAATTTAAAATACGTGTTTAAGGACTTCAAATATATATTGTTGTGGAATGAAGATCATTATGATCCGTGCATTAGAAGCTAGAGGACGTATGTTTTCGGGAACATTTCTTTAATGCTCACATTTCACATATCTGTGCGTTTAGACATTAACGCACGCAGACCTTAAAAGAACAGCATCTCATCTCATTCTAATAACAATCACAATGCACTATGGAATGCTTACATAATCGGGTATCGCCATCTAGTATCCGAAAGAGAAGACAAAGTAATGCAATTGCTACAATATATAAATTCTTGCTTTTATTTTCCCCATGAAAAGTGTCGGTAGAAACCAAATTAACATTAACAGAGGGGCGCTAATGATATACGAGATTAAGCAGTGTAAGAAGGTTAATATTTCGAGAAAAAAACACGGGACCGATAAAAAATTCTTTACATTGACTTTCAATAACTTTGTCAGTTAAAAAAATAGCAAAACAATAAAACTGATGTCGCACAGAACTTAGTTTTTTTTTTAAATTTAATTTTAGCTTGGCGTAAAAAAAAAAAAAAAGTGTGCAGAGATTTGATCAGAAATTATGGCGAAAATACATAATTTTATATATATATTTCCCTCCCTCCCCATCTAAGTCTTTCGAGATTTGTAGAAACTATTTAATAAGTAGTTAAACTTCCCAAGCGCTAAGGAACATTTATTCTAAATTTTGTGTGAATTCGCGTAGGAGAGTGGAATAGCGTAAGGTTTAAAGAATTAAACATTCAGTTTTGCATATACAAATTACGTTATAAAAATATGATTTAATATAATCGGTGATTTTTTTTTCTTAAAAATAAAACGCTTCGAAACGCCGGTTGTTTAATTTTTGTAGATCATCCATTTTTTAAAATATATTAACTAATGAAAACTAAGAAAAATAATTTGATTAAAATCATAAGCGTGCTTATATTTTCAGTAAATATTGTATGAATGTTTCATTTTCAGTCAAATTCCATAGGCAAATTGAATATCCTCAAATGAAAGCACTATAAAAGAGAAAGTCGTCAATTTTCTTTATTTCATATTTCTTTTATTTTCAGATTAAATACTTTCTTAGGCTAGAAAATTTTAAAATACTACAGATAAGGTTAATAGTTATTATACGCATATATGTGCATGCTAGATAGTTTTCTTACGTTCTATTTCATAATCGTTATTTAAGGCGCATTTTGGTACGCATTTATTCTCAACCTCAAAAGTAACAGCTCAGAACAATCCTCAGAGCTTTAAAGAATACGAGTACAAACACATCAATTACACTCTCCACCGGTAACATACATTCCCTTCTCATTATCTCACAGCTTTATATCTGGGAGAGAAAAATCGGTTACCGAAAAAACACGAATCCGACGTTTTGAAAGGAGAATTATTTGCAAGCAAATCACGGGCTTAATGCTGGAGGGGGGAGGGGGGGGGGGGTAAAATAGCATTTAAAGTATTAGATTTTACAAGTAAAACAGTATTAAGTGTGGTAAAATATTATGAATCTATATACTTTAACAAAGTTTAAGGGAATTGCTGATTTACGAGTAAAATTACAGAATGTTTTATTAACAGTGATTTGCAAGCGAGATTAAAATCATGAAAGATTCCAAGAATAAAGTTCCGAAATTTACTTAATTTTCCGAACTATACTTAATTTCAAGCACATGGTAGTTGCAGATAGATCATATTATCCCAAAAACACTTATTAATGCAAATTAAATCTTATTACCCCTTATCCTTTCTTAAGAATGCAAAAATCCGTAATTCCTTTCAACTTAAGAATGCAAATTAAATCTAGCAATCTCTAAAGTTAAGGACCTCCTATTTTGCTTTCGACTATACGACTCTTCCTGTAACTTTATATACTGCATTTTGCAATAAATATACTTCACAAATCAATTTTACATAGAAATTTATTGTAAGTCTGACTTGAGTAATTTCCAGGTGATATTTAACTTATACCGGCGAAAAATGCTTAAGCATTCTGAATTTTATCGAAATTCGTTGATTAAAAGAAAGTTAGGAACTAATTTCTAATTATTCCAATTTCCCGGTTTTATTTTGAAAAACTCCTGAATCGAGGTAGAAAAAAATTAAAGTGGTGCAAATTTAAAAATTTTTTCTCGAGATGTCTTTAATACAAGCAAATTTGTTGAGCGATTTAATTTCAGACGTCACAAATAATGAAACTAAAAAACTAAATACAACGTTTACTAAAAAACTAAATACAACGATATTTTGAATTATAATACTTTATTTACAAGTTAATTGTACAGATATTGAAACATAGTTTAAAGGTCATAGAATTTGGAACTGTACTATATACATATATAATTTGAAACACATATTCTATACAGGTAATAAAGTATTATCAAAATATCTTTACATTTCATTTAAAGAAAGAATCGGACAGTGTAATTGAAGTAAAACTTTTTCCTAAAGATGTAGCAAGATAATCATTTAAAGAAATCCAATCGACAACATATTTGAGTATTTAGCAATACATTTCAAAACAACGGACTAATAAGATTTTCAAAACAGACTAGTTCAAATGATTTTTACTTACGACTTTTGACACAGAAACGTTACGTAAAAGCCATTTACAAATTTAATATAACTGAGAAAAGAATTCTCTCATGAAGAGTTTCAAACATTTTTTGACGTACTACGATGTCAACACTTACACATAATCAAGTAAAAAAGCATTGAGGTTAATTTTATTACGCTTGAGCTATTCTACAAGCTCGCTCATTTCTAGATATCAATAAATCACAACATTTAAATCACAGGCTACTATACAAAAATATATAGTCAGTCAATAATGGACTTTACAAGAATAAAGGCATGATATATCAAGCATAAATATATCACTCTTTCAAATTATATCAAATCACTGCTTTTTCTTCTAAATAAATGCGTTAATTTAACCTCACACATCTATACATTTATATTTATAGGTAGATTATTGAATGTCAAAAGATAAGCGCCCAATAAATTGGCTCCAGAATGCATGTTGTAAAGAGGAAAATTAACAAAAAACATCAACTGTATCATTAAGTACATTTCATTAGTAAATGAATACATAATTGATTATATAAGAGTCGAAACAATCTGAACGTGAATCAACACCAAAGAAAATTTTAAAAACTTTAGTTAGTAATAAAAAAATACTAGTAAACATTTCATTTCTTAATTAACGTTTAGTACTTAATTACTTAATATATTAAATTTTTTACTTAATCTTTTAATTAACCATTTATTATTATTATTATTATTATAAATATCCTGAACAGTTGACTTTTTCCACAAATGTACTACTAACTCCACACTGACACGAAACATACTGCTGACGAGATGCGTGATAAATTTTCAATACTCAAAACACTTCAAGAGACGAGGGTAAAATTGATTACAAAATTTTATCATAATAAATATTAAAAAGTGTGAAAAATGGAAACTATAACTACATTGTCATTCACCGCATCCATACATAAATTTTTTGAAAAAGTAGGCGTTTTATTTATAACCAAATTAAGAGCAAAAAAGGATTTAGAGAACCATCATTTTTTTTAGAAGCACATCGATCACCATGTTGATCAGACATGATAATCAAATAATTCTTGCCAATGTTGTATGGATCCTGATTGGTTGGCCGGCCGAACCAATCAGTATCCTTAAAAGAAAAGAAGGCCGAAATATAAAACTTAAATTAATCTTATTAAAAGCATTTAAATATTTTGGGTAAATTGACATTTTAAACTTTAAGGAGGATTAAGATTTAGATCTCTAAACTGATATAAAACTAGATGGTAATGGATGCAATGAATGGACATCATTTTTAAGATTCAAATTATCTAAAGAATGCGTTTCAAGATTTGCTAAAATTAGGTTTAATTATTACATTAGATATTTAATAAGGATAATTACAGAGAATATTTAAAGCTACACTTTAATAAGCAAATAATTTGCTAGGTATTTTAATTCGTGATGTGAAAATCCATGTAAAGTAAAAACATTAAAAATTCATAAATAATTACATTTCCAATTTTAGGAATTTACAAACTGTTAAATATAAATTAATGAGACGTCTTAAAATCTTGCACCTTATCATTAGATTAGAGCTTTAAATCTTGAGATCTTTCCAACAGAGATGCAAGTGTGGGTTTGTATTTTTCCGCCATACCATTTGAGTAATTACTTATTCTGATCTCCCTATATCACCAACATGCTTATGCATCATTCAAACTGTGATACAGCAGAACAAGAGAGCAATTTTATACAGCACGGACAGTAGCGGATTTATATTCCGATTTAGTTTCATATTCCAGGATATTTTTAACTTAAACACCGATTTTTTTTAAAGTTGTTAACAATGTGAAAATTACGTTTCTACGTTGCCAAGGCATCCTCGTCTGAACATATTATTGAAACAGACATTGGACGATGAATATTCGGATCATTATATATAAAATTTAAGTGGAAGTAGTGAATAAATGTTTTGCAATTCAGAGAAATTGTATTTTTGATGAATTTGTCATGTAGGAAAATTGCGATTTTCTTGTAGCCACTTTTCAACTATGCTGCTTAGCCGGAAGTCCACTTCTGGAGGTAAAAAAGTACCATCTACAGCAATCCTATGCGCAGTACGTTGAAAAGAGCAGAGATAAAAGTGAAATCCTGATAGCCTACGAGTTAAAATAACGACTTAAGCTTAGTACTAATGGTGCCAGAAAATCTTCAAATACTGAAAAACATGTTGAAAATTGACAGTTTTTTGTCACAAATTTAAAGTTTAGAAGTTTTTGCCTTTCTTCTATTGTGGGATGCACATTTGGAGAAATACAGACAGTTTTGAGAAAATTCTCAAAGTGTTGACTTGCTGCTCTTGAAAACACGTTGACAAATGTAGAAGATGAAGGAAGGTCCGAGGTTGACCACCAGTGGCTTGGGGCCAACCGCTTCGAAGAGGATGCCAGTATGTAGAATTTGTCAGCAATACGGATGAATTACGTTCAAGACAACAAGCGGCCACCACAAATCCTGTCGTCACTTCCTCGTTCAGTGGTGGTTAGGAGATCTACTGTACACAAGTCTATGCGTGAATAAGGAAATGTTCCTCTGAAAGAAATCCATAAAAAAGTTTAAAATTCTTAGAAAATAGCATTAATAATCAGAAATAAATTATGTGTGTCAACATACTTTTCCCAATGAAATCGTTTTCTGATGTTGTAATTTCTTCTGACAAAATTGCAATCGGATATTTATAATGCGTTATTCTCCTAGCTCATTTTGCTCAGAATGTTCCACTCCAAACATGCTCATGGTTATTTCACCGAAGATAAAATACCAAATGTTATTTTATAAGCCTGATCATAATGAACTCCAATGATATTTATGAATCTGAAATCTGACTGAATATTGACAACAGAATACAATCAAGATCTCAAAAGCAGTTTCAACATCTTTGAACTTAAGTAAATACTAGAGATTTCAGAGATACAATAATATAATGATCCAATAATTATTTAAATATAATTGGCAATAATTATGAAGATTTACTGTAGCATTCATTACTTACAAGAATTTAAAAAGATTAAAAAGGATATCTATTAAATTTCCGTTGCAAAAAAACTCTACTACTCTTCAAAAATATTCGTTCCCATTTTATATCAAAAAGGCATTTGAGAAAAATATTTTAATTTTAAAAATAATGCGTGGTAACTAACAAAAAGTTATGCAGATGTAATGTAATACAATTTAATCCCATAATAAGTTTTTCCTCCAAACTTCAATTATATTGCATAAATGACTCATTTAAAAAGGATTAAAGCAGAATTCTTTTAAAAGCAAAAAGAAGCAATTTAAATTTGCTACCTGAAATCTAACTTGATTATATTGGAATGATCCAAGAATATAGATAATAAAATATGGCTGTGGAAGCCAACAGAAGGAGTAAACAGCTTAAGACTATCTTATTTTTATAACTGCCACTATAATTCCGGCTGCTTTTTCTTTTACTTTTATTGGAAGCCTTTAATTTCATAAGTGATAGTCTGTTATTTAGCATTTATAAAAGCAAGATGTAATTATTATAGCACATGTTAATGCAATAGGCAATTTATTTAAGATATAGGTAAAGACCATTGCTATCACATTTTAAAATACGTTTCCCGCTGTCTGTAAATAACGTTTCATGACGTTAGATTTTCCCCAATGTTAATTTATATCCAAATAGCAAGTCAAAAAAAATTCGACTAGTTTTAAGATATACATTCTTGCGGCATCACCTGCAGATTGATGATTGCAACTGAAACATGACAGAAATGAGATATTTGTCAACAGTTACAGGTGATAGCTTGCTTCTTAGTGTTTTGTATAATACTTGGAAATTGAGGGAAATGTTGAATGGAGGCCGAATGGACATTTCTCTATCAAGTTCAGAAGATCTACCAAAGGTTGAATTTAATTCCTTTATCGAGTTGCAAGATCTAGAAAAAAAAAATTGAGGGAAGATTTATTAGTAGGACATCACCAACTTTATGCGAACCGAAGACTAAACATTTTTTTACTTGTAATAAGTAAGATTATCTAGTACTATATCATGAATACTTTAGAGAAGAATGAAAGCCATTCATGTACTTCACAACAATTTCGCATACCTTAAACAGTATCCCCGAATTCTAGATTTGAGATTCAGAACATTAACTCAACGCATTAGTATTAAAACTGAAAAAGAACTCAAAACTTAAATAAGAATGATCATGCATTATCAGTTGGACGGATTGATTAATAATTATGGTGTCAAATTCAATATAACAAAACATAACAGCGTCTATTATCCAATGTAAGCCGTTTCAACCTGTGCTATGCCATAAAGCATTTTCTTCGGGAAAATGTGTAATAATCCAAAATAAAGTTAGACAAGCATTTCACGAGCTGCAAGAGAACCTAAATATATTCATTTGCTTTAGATTTTAACAATATGACTTAAAATAGAAATCTGCTTTTTGAGGTGCAAATTGTGTACCAATGCCAAACTAAATTTACTCCGTTTCCCATGGAAGATCAAATAATTTGCAAAAATATTTAATAAGCATAGTGAATCAATTTTTCTAACCGCATTTACGATGCTATTAAGCTTTATTTGAAATCTTCCGATGAATCATTTAGCATTTCAAATATGTTATAGTTACTGTTGCCATCGATTAACACCTTACAATGATTAATACCATATACCATCGTTTTCAATCGCAATTTAGCTATAATTAAGATTCTAGTACTTACCATACTTTTTTTTAAATTACTTGAAATTTAATATTCTAGAGAAAACATTTCCTGTGCTCCAGGATGGTTGGTCCCGACCGAAGACGAGCCTAAAATTGAGATGACATTCACTCCATAGGTGAAGAATAAAGATGACTTCCTTTACCGTACTGATCCAACATCTGCAATTCCAGATGGAATTAACAACCTTGACATTTATCTGTCAAAAACGATGAAGTGAAAAATCTTCATTACTCATCCAATGATCTTTAATTTCAATGATTGAAAGGAAACAAAAACCCCTTAATGTCAACAAAATTAGTTAAAATTTTCGTGTCTGTCCTGAAATCCTACAAAACAGAAGGCTGCAAGAAATTCATGGTGTTATACAAGATTAAATAAAAGTTTCGAAGTGATAGAATGTAAAAAGAGACGATTTTTTTTTTTTTTTTTTTTTTTTTTTTTGCAGTAAAGGGAGTAATATACATAAGAAACAAGTCCTTAATACTCAAGCAATTGACACAATACTAATTTTAAATGTTCCAAGTTTAAGTAACTTATTTCGTTTTTTGTATCTACGATAGCCGCCAGTATTTGTAGCTGAAAGTTCCAAACCCTATTATTATGCGCACTCTTTATCGTTTTGATCTATGCAAGTTAATTATGATTTTTAAATTTATTTTATGACTGAATATTATACTTTTATGTTTCTGTTCACGTTTAAATCAACTTTCGTACCCTTTTATCATGCATCGAATTATTTCTCAAGCGTATAACATTGAATCATTCCAAAACGCTGCAATTCGATACAAAATTTAAATAATTCGCGAGCATTTAAATTCTTTGCATTCTCGATTGCATCAGTAGAATAAGATTTTTTCGAAACGCAAGATTTAATTAGATTACAAAAGAAAATGGTTGGCCGAGTTAAACCTTTTCAATCTTTTACATAAGTTAATTAGACTGGCATTTTGCTCTGAAATTACAAAAAAAGTTTAGTTTGACAAGGTAGCTATATTTTTCGAAAGGGAATTGACGATCCATGACAGAAAAATTGCAACAAGCCTGAATGAAGAATTGTTAATAAAATCAAGATTGCGATTGCAGATTCGAAAGTCAGCAGCTTTAACCCCAGATTAATAGAAATATTTTCTAGGTATGCGCAGTTTCAATATCATTAATTTTATCCTTTTGTAGAGTTCGATGATCAAAGAATATACAAAGTCCAAAAAGATAGTTAATAATTCAAAACACCATCGCCGTTTAATTGAAAACCGCAAGAAAAATCACATTCATCTTTCGTAATAAAAAAAAAACTTATTTCTTGCCCTGGATTATTAAGAAAATTGCTTATTTTTTATAACGAGTCTTTAGTAGCGTGTGTATATTCCTATGTGCGACATCACAAGAAACACACGTGATGCGATTTGAAAGTTTATGCGACTTCACTCGCCTTCTATGGTATATTTTGTCTTCGCGTTGAACGGGTCGATATTTGCTAAATGTAAAGGAGGGAAAAAGCAACTCATTCTGCAGCTATTTCACAAATACAAATTTTAGGGAAATATAGAATGCTAAATCGGTTATTAATTGTTATACATACCTTCACATTTAGTTGAAGATTGCAGATAATTGTTCTATGCTTGGCTTTTCATTTCCTTTGAAAACTTCCAGTACTTTCTACCATATACTGTTTCTACTGTCTCCAATGACACAAATGCAATTACTTCAGTTTCTTCGATTACATCAAGTAAGACCATATAATCTAGGAATACTAACATAACGGCGCGTTTCTACTGATTATTCGTCTTATTTAGAAAATCCCACACACGGTTACAACGCATTTAAAAACATTTGGGAGATTCAAAACAATTTTAAAATGGTGAAATGTGTTAGCTGAAATATCAGGAAAATGGTCAAATTACTACGCGCTTGGACTGCAAAGCATTTTAGTTCCCAAAATAAGTTGAATATTTCGCATACAATTCGCAATCAAACCCATTCTATAGATGTTGCAAAATTAATTTTAATTTATTAAACTGAAGTTAATCATTTCGTTTCTGGAGGTTATACCAACACTACTGATTTTTGAAACTGAAAATTTAGTGATAAATTCATATCCTTAATATTGATGCCCAATTACTTTTGATTAAGTCAGAACAAATTTAGGAAATATAAAATTCTAATGCATTTCTACTATTCTGTATGATGCTTTATACACTGTCGGGAGCTTCGCATATATTGAAATGCTTTTTTTTAAAACTTGATTTACACATAATTCAAGCATGCACATTCGGTAAATAGACATAGAATGAAAGTATAAACCGAGATATTTCATTCAACAAATTGTGAGAAGATAAATTTCAGGGTATCAACTAATTAACAACTCTTTTATAAAGAAATTGTGCTTTAAAATTCCATGAATAAAAAAAGGTATTCGTTTTGTGATTAGCAAATTCTTGGAAAATATCAACCCACATATTTTTGTGTGCATTAGACAACACTTGGGTGGTTAATGAAAAACTCGAGTTTTAAATATTAGAATAAGATACGAGTGATCTTTCATTTTAAAGTTCGCCAAAATTACGATAAAACCGATTATAAATGTAACACGCATCAAAATATTTTAGGAAATTTTCCACGAAAATTCTGTTACGAAAAATTAGCTATCTCAATTCCCAGTTACAAAATAAATTTCAAGAAAATATTTAAAAAAACACTTCTCTTCTAATTTGAATCCATTAGGTGACAAAAAACCGGAATCAGTAAATTAATTACCGATTGTAAGTACTTGTTTGTACAAAACCTAAAAATTAATTTTGTATAATCATGACATTTCTGAACAAGTGACGTATATTTTGTACTTACCATTACTTTTAAGTGAAAATGCTATTCAATATTTAATTTCATTTTACATTTCATGAAATAACAAGAATTGTTAAATGCTGCTCGCGATTAAAAAGTTATTCATCTGAAAGGATAAAATGCCGGTTTAATTTGCAATTAGGATTTGTTACAGGGATTGGAAAAAGATGGCAACTTAATTTAATCCATGACAAACAACTAAAAAGGAAAAAAATTCTTCCCATTCACGTTCAAAATAACCGATAATCCAGAAATGCTTTATTATTTATAAAGCGAAACCATCAGTGATCAAATTCCGAACACCATTCTTGTAATCTTTAGCAATTAAAATTCTATGATAAATAGTTGCTGAATTTTGTAGTTTGAAGATTTTATAATGAATGGAAATTTAGGGAAATACATTTTAAAATACAAACTCAAAGTATTAAATTCTTCTTTTGCATCTATATGGGTGTCTAGTAATCGAAAAAGAATATTAGGAAAAATTCAAAGTAATCCATGATAAATATCGGAAGAAAGAAATTTCCCCAGGGCACATCGAATAATTTAATATGCACCTTTACATTTCCAACGATCCAAACATTTTAAGCAAATGTCGATGTTTCTGAAGAAAAACCAGAAAAACTCCCTTCAGTGTTTGTACAAATTCTAAAGTGACCTTATTTTTATAGCCTTGAAACGAACTCGAAAATAAAATCGTGGAAGATGAGTCCAAATCGAAGTAGTATTTTATTTGGCAAGCGCAACATTTCTCACGGATCGTATAATAAATTTGAGGTCTTAAATTCAAAAGGGATGTAAAAGAAACTTTCCTGCATTTACCATACAAATTAGCATATTTCATTTTTAAGGATCCGAATAGTTAGAAATAAATGCCAATATTTTAGCGAGAAAAACAAGTTGTTGCATCCATGATACAGTTTTGGAACATCAAAAAACGCGAATAAAATATGGAAATCCGCATTTATCAAAAAATTTCTTTCTTCGAAATAAGCACCTAGGAGAGAAAGGATATATTCGAATAATCGAAGAATTTAGTTTTATTTGGCACAAAAGATATAGGGACACATTATGCTTCTTCGCTCATTTTCTTTAAATGTTTTGTCAGAAACTGAAGTTATAGTTATAGGTATCCTGGAATCCGATATGAAAGCCCCGTATAGTCATAATCCAGTGCTGTAAATTTAGTAACAACCTAGCGATTTTGAATAGAAAGTTTTTCCCCCTCTTCTTGTTCCCGTACTACCGGAAAGATTGCGAGGGTCTCACAACCAGATTTTTCAATAAACATCACATTCTAATCATCTATTACTTTAAAATTTCAACAGGCCAAACAAAGAAGAAAGTTTATAGCAGAATTACCTCTTAATTCTTGAAATAAGACTGCGATGCTGAAATGGTTATTTGCTAAGTTTTGATGTGCTTATCTTTAAAAGTTTAAATTCGTAAGTTCGTATATAACGTAAAACATCAATTGACGATACTATCCAGGACTTCATCCGAATGCTTAGCTGTTTGCTGAATAGTAAGTTCCATTTTATGATAAGTGATAATGTTTTACTACATAAAATTATCAGGACTTTAATAATTGTAGAAAGGTTCTCTTTGTACACTATACCCATAAGAATTTCAACATTTACATCTCTACACATTTCCCATTCCAACAAACCTCCAGCCTCCTCTCCACATCCACACATTTCCCATTCCAACAAACCTCCAGCCTCCTCTCCACATCCACACATTTCCCATTCCAACAAACCTCCAGCCTCCTCTCCACATCCACACATTTCCCATTCCAACAAACCTCCAGCCTCCTCTCCACATCCACACCTTTCCCATTCCAACAAACCTCCAGCCTCCTCTCCACATCCACACCTTTCCCATTCCAACAAACCTCCAGCCACCTCTCCACATCCACACCTTTCCCATTCCAACAAACCTCCAGCCTCCTCTCCACATCCACACATTTCCCATTCCAACAAACCTCCAGCCTCCTCTCCACTTCTACACATTTCCCATTCCAACAAACCTCCAGCCTCCTCTCCACATCCACACATTTCCCATTCCAACAAACCTCCAGCCTCCTCTCCACATCCACACATTTCCCATTCCAACAAACCTCCAGCCTCCTCTCCACATCCACACATTTCCCATTCCAACAAACCTCCAGCCTTCTCTCCACATCCACACATTTCCCATTCCAACAAACCTCCAGCCTCCTCTCCACATCCACACATTTCCCATTCCAACAAACCTCCAGCCTCCTCTCCACATCCACACATTCCCCATTCCAAATCCACACCCCTCCGTCACGCATCCACACATTCCCCATTCCAAATCCACACCCCTCCGTCACGCATCCACACATTCCCCATTCCAAATCCACACCCCTCCGTCACGCATCCACACATTTCCCATTCCAAATCCACACCCCTCCGTCACGCATCCACACATTCCCCATTCCAAATCCACACTCCTCCGTCACGCATCCACACATTCCCCATTCCAAATCCACACCCCTCCGTCATGCATCCACACATTTCCCATTCCAAATCAACATCCCCCGTCACGCATCCACACATTCCCCATTCCAAATCAACATCCCCCGTCACGCATCCACACATTCCCCATTCCAAATCAACATCCCCCGTCACGCATCCACACATTCCCCATTCCAAATCAACATCCCCCGTCACGCATCCACACATTTCCCATTCCAAATCAACATCCCCGTCACGCATCCACACATTTCCCATTCCAAATCAACATCCCCCGTCACGCATCCACACATTTCCCATCCCTTGCCCACATCCTCCGTCACGCATCCACACATGTCCCATCCCTTGCCCACATCCTCCGTCACGCATCCACACATGTCCCATTCCAAATCAACATCCCCCGTCACGCATCCACACATTTCCCATTCCAAATCAACATCCTCCGTCACGCATCCACACATGTCCCATCCCTAGCCCACAACCTCCGTCACGCATCCACACATGTCCCATCCCTAGCCCACAACCTCCGTCAGGCATCCACACATGTCCCATCCCTAGCCCACAACCTCCGTCAGGCATCCACACATGTCCCATCCCTAGCCCACAACCTCCGTCAGGCATCCACACATGTCCCATCCCTAGCCCACAACCTCCGTCAGGCATCCACACATGTCCCATCCCTAGCCCACAACCTCCGTCAGGCATCCACACATGTCCCATCCCTAGCCCACATCCTCCGTCACGCATCCACACATGTCCCATCCCTAGCCCACAACCTCCGTCAGGCATCCACACATGTCCCATCCCTAGCCCACAACCTCCGTCACGCATCCACACATGTCCCATCCCTAGCCCACAACCTCCGTCACGCATCCACACATGTCCCATCCCTAGCCCACAACCTCCGTCAGGCATCCGCACATGTCCCATCCCTAGCCCATAACCTCCGTCAGGCATCCGCACATGTCCCATCCCTAGCCCAGAACCTCCGTCAGGCATCCACACATGTCCCATCCCTAGCCCACAACCTCCGTCACGCATCCACACATGTCCCATCCCTAGCCCACAACCTCCGTCAGGCATCCACACATGTCCCATCCCTAGCCCACAACCTCCGTCACGCATCCACACATGTCCCATCCCTAGCCCACAACCTCCGTCACGCATCCGCACATGTCCCATTCCAACAAACTCATAAGCTATATTTTTACAAGGCCCAACATCAGACCTCAGCTCTCACTTTAACGGATGAATCAATAACTCGAGAAACTATTCTGACACAATTTCTTAGTGCTACTTATTAGATTTTTTTAATATTATAGAATTATGCATAAATCTCTTCAACCACCCTCCCCCTACACACTTCTTTCCATGCTTCCATAGCACTCGTTCCATATGAATTAAGGTCTAGCATTTTCCTCAAATGAAAGCACCGACGGAAAATTTAATATTAAGGAATAGGAATTCTACATTAAATTTCACTCACTGTATTTAGTGAATACAATTTGAAAAAGTAATAGATGATGATTTCGATATAATTGGGTAATGCATTTTAAAAAGTAATGGATAATATCTATTTAAAAGCCCTGGATTTGGATCCTCGTACCGTTATGAAATAGAGTATAAGTTCAAATTCCCCATTTCAGCAACCGCAACGTCATGACGTTTCGTAGTTCTACCGCGTGACAAAGTGGTCACGAGCAACTCCACAACATAATTTGGACTAGCAATTATAATTTGTAAGTTTAGGGAAAAATTACAATTTAAACTATTTTAGACGAGCTCAAGGATCTAATGTCATGAATTTGTTTAATTATTAAATTTATTTTTTTATGATATAATTAATATAAAATAATATTTTCCCCCAATTCATAATAGAACCTATTCGGTAAAATTTAAATGTATAGTGCTGAGTCATGGCTCTAAAAAATGCATACTAAAATGTTATAAGGCCATCACTACGCTTTGAAATTAAATATTTTAGATTCAATAAATTCCAAAATTTAAGACGAAGACAGAACTAGACATGCAAGTTCTTTTAGAAATGTCGAACTAAAATATTTGAATTCGTTTCAAAAGTAAAAGGTATAAAACGTCTAGATTGTTGAGAGTAATTTTTGGAATAGCGTATTAAATAATTCTTCGACATCCTATTCAAAGCCATGATATTCTTATTTCATTGTAATTAAACTTAACCTCTTGATGCTATCTAAATATTTGAAACTTGTTCGAATCTAATTAAAGTAACGTTTAATTGATGATTGGCTTTTACAGCATTTGATAT
This sequence comes from Argiope bruennichi, assembly GCF_947563725.1. Taxonomy (NCBI): domain Eukaryota; kingdom Metazoa; phylum Arthropoda; class Arachnida; order Araneae; family Araneidae; genus Argiope; species Argiope bruennichi. The sequence continues at coordinate 22,646 of NW_026605937.1, forward strand.
TTAATGCTAAACAGCTTTACGGGAAAAAGTAAATGCGTCTGCTTAAACTTACCAAGATCACACAATCAATAAAGTTTCTTTTAAATGTGTAATTTGTTTAAATGAGCTTTTACCGAAATTGAAATTTTGAAGCCTAATACGCTTGCAATCACTGATTTCTACAATCATTTTCTGACAATTCATTTGACGAAAATAAATGAAAAAACGGAACGTATTCCTGTATTTTTATGCCAAATGCGATGAAATTCTTAGAATATTCGAATATCTGCCCTCTCCTATGAAATATGTAATCTGAAGGAAGTATAAATTTATTAATAAATTTCGATTTTCAACGACGATTCACACCCTTGATAATCCAAACTTGTTGCATGGATGTAACAAATGGTCTTTCGCACTGAAACGTTGACATTTATTTTTAGCTTTCCGATCCTTTAAAATTGAATTACATATTTAATTGTCCGGTAAGGACTAGAAATTCTTTTGTATCCCTTTTGAATTTTAGACCTCAAATTTATTATCCGACCCGTGAAAAAGGTTGTGCTTATTAAATGAAGTACTACTACAGTTTGGAGACTCATTTTTCCAGATTTAAAAATTTTCGAACTTGTTTCAAGGCCATAAAAATAAGGTCTCTTTAGAATTTCAACAAAAACTGAAGGGAGTTCGTTTTTCTGGTTTTCCTTCAGAAACATCGACATTTGCTTACAATTTTTAGACCATTAGAAATGTAAAAGTGCGTATTAAGTTATTCGATGTGTCTTGGGAAATTTCCATCTTCCGATATTTATCATGAATTACTTCCGAAAAAAACTGACAAGCAAAAAAAAAAAAACCTCGTTCTTGTCAAATGAAATACTATTACGATTTGGGGACTCATCTTTCCAAATTTTATCATTTTCGAACTTGTTAACAAGCAGTTTCAAGGATATAAAACAGTCTTTAGAATTTGCACAAAAACAGAAGTCTCTATTATTCTCAAAAATAAAATTCTCTGAAAACTCCGATGCTAAAGAAAGATATGAAATAAAGATATGGGCTTTTTTTATTTGTATTTTTATAGTTGAAGATAAAATTTGGGTATTATTCTAGGGTAAGATCCTTTTATCGGATAAACTGTGTCGAAGCTTAAGGATCGGAAAATAATTGTAATTTTATTTAGAAAGTGAATTAAAAACACAGATGGAATGAAACCAGAAATGGAAGATTTTTTATAGCTGAAAAACTTTCTCAGTTAAAGAGATATTTGGACACATTTCAATACTGCTAAGATACTTGATGTTTTGCAATTTAAAACTGGTTTGCAACAACTTAACGCTGATACAACGCTGAACGGACCAAAAAGACATCGGACCAACAAAAACGTTTGGTTTTCCAATACAGTCATGTGACCAACTCAAAAATTACTTGCTCATAAGAAAATATTTCTTAAAATTTCTAGAAACAATTTTATTCCTTTAGTTCTCTTTGTATTATATTTATATTATTTAGCTGGCAAAATATCTGCCTCGTCACCTTCCTCAGATTGTTATTGTCCCATTGTCCCTTTTACAATCCGTTAGTTAAATTCACCCGAGTATGCCATACTTTCCACATACTTTATAAAAATCTAAGTATCCACAGCCGTCATTGTAAAAAAACTAATCTAATATATCGGATTTATCTTGAATATCTAACGCATAAAGCGAATGTTTATTTTTGCTTTGTTTATGGTTCATTTTATTTGAAATTAAATCTAAACGGTTTAAATTACTGAGAATCCTCTAAGCATTTAGTTTAAGAATTTTAGTTTAGTTCGATTTTATTGCACAACGACCAGATTTGGTCATTCTGCGCCAAACATTTGTTAAACATGATTTTCGTGTTAAAATTTAAGACATTAAGAAAAAGATACAATTAAATCTGATGTAATATCTGATTATCTTTTAAAAAGGCAAAAATATTTGAATGAGTGTTATCACCTAAAATGTCATTTAAGTTAAAAAAAAAAGTCGCATCGAAATTAACTTGTCGTTGTGTACTAAAATCTTGGCATTCTCATAGAATAGGCTTAACCATTAAAATACAATTGCATCTGTCACAAAGTGGTGCATAATCAGAGTGTAAAAGATGTTTTTGGGTCAAAAAGTTGCAGCCTACTGAAAGTCTTGTGTTAATGACATCTTTCTTTCTGGTTAGAATTACTTTTGAAACCTGTGACAAATGGCTTCATTTGAAAATAGTATATTCGTAGAGAGCTGTTCCCACAGAGATTAAAAATAATTAAAAACAAATTTTGGCATTTGTCGTGTTAATGGAACAAAATTAAGAATTTTCAATTTATCATTCCGTTGTGGTGGAAGAATGACTACATATACGGAATGTGCATACCTTAGTCTAAATTAAGATGTTAGTCTAAGTGTTTGGATTAACTGAACTAAGAATTCTAATTAAGAGCAATACCTAGAAGCTCCTGGAATTGTAAATGTATCATATGGAATATTCGAGACAGAAGTATTCTTTCATAAATTTGTTCCAAGCTTAATTAACGGTTAATTAAGCTTAATTAAAGCGGTTTCGATAGAACAAAATAAAAAAAATGAAGTAATGGAATGTCAGTAATCTTTTTGACCTCTAAGAAATGAAAAAGAATTTAATCATACTGCAGTTTAAAGTGAAATTAATTCATCGTGGGAATATCCACGAAGCGATTTTCTTAATAAATAGGAAAATATTTGCCGATCTTTTATAAAGGAATTTATTCTTTATCCGTGCATATTCTCCATTTTAAAATTTAAGTTCTTATTTCCAACAGTCCAAACACGGTTTTAGTTATTTTGAAACTCGCAAATGGGTCTATAAAACATTTGGATTTAATCCTACCTTAGTTCAAATAATTTTAAAATATTCCAGAAAAGTTCTATTTGGCAGACGTTACAAAATTATATGATCTTAATTGATATACTCCAGCGTGAATGAAGACAGATTCATAAGATGTTTTGTTACATCGTCGATAAACGGCCGCATCATCTAGCAAACAACTTGCATCCAGTTTGGCATTCTTAAAGGACAGCAGGGAAGAATGGCATTTTATAAATTGCATATCTCATGGTCTGAGGTGCATTGAGCAAAAGTATAGAACTGAAATGCTTCAAAGTGTTTGCGGGATAACAGAGCTGAAAAGAAAAAAAATACATATTAAGAATTGGGAAGATATTAGAAATGGAAGTATTTTTTTAAGATAAAGTGACAAACCAGCAAACCAGAGAAATTTGTGAAGTTTTAAATTTGGGGATAACTAGACATTCAATCCTACAATTGCTTATGCTATTGCTGAGGGCTGGAAATCTATTTTCTATTTTTTATTGCTTCCTTTGATTTTAGTGGATTAATAATATATTTTTTTATACAGAGTTAAATTACATTGTTATTCGGCAGCATATAACAGTTCACTTCATTTTGAAATATTGTAATTGATTTGCAAACATTTAATCTTAGTAAAGATTTAAAAACACCGGTAGTCACTGGGTCAAACTACCACTGCCACATTTGCATGATCACAAAGTTCGTAATAAATAAAAGAATAAGGAATTTTGCTAAAAGAGTTTCGATTAGTGTAGTGTTAAACTATTTTTACAAATTAGATATTACTTCAGATACTAGCACACAAGTCAAGAATTCAGTAAATAGGAAATTAACAGCTTAACATAATTAATAATGACTTTTAAAGTGACAATATTAATCACTTATTCGTCACTTCTTCCTAAAAGGAAATTCTCAGTAAAGAGTGAAATCTTTCGGTAAATAAATTATAATATGAAATGTGCAAAGTGATTTCAAGATAACGCTACGAATATCTGCTCGTTAGAGTAAATTCTTGAAAAACTTTCCTCCAATTCTCGTAGTATTGTATGTTCTCTCTCGGGGTTTAAAATTAATAAATTCTCATTTATGATTACGGAAAATAAAAACTTCGGAAACTACGCAGTATATATAGTCTTTATAACTAAGAGGATCAATTAAAATGGTTTTAATTTAATTATCAAATAAATTTGTAAGATATATAAATTTTATTGCTTAAAAAATCTAAGAAGTACAATGTTTGTCTACATTAATTTAATAAAACTTGCGTAGTTCAAAGTATAATTGACTATTAACGTATTGGAATATTAAATATTTATTGCTATTTTTCAATTGATAGGCATTGCAAAATAATAAATTTCAAATGAATGTAATAAAAATTATTTAAAATCCTTTAGAATTAAATGCTCATTTTGCATCAAGGAAATCTAATAATCAAGGTTAATTTTCCATGAATTTCATTGCTTTATTTTAAAGTTAAAATTAAAATAAAAAAATCACAAAGCTGCACAATTGGAAAGAAATTATTCATGTGCGAATAATTTTAGTTAACGATGTTTTGAAATAAATTGATCATTTAGTTAAAAAAAAAAATTAATATATTTATTGCCTAGTATCGCAAAATGGCTAAATCCGTCACTAAAATTACGCTAATTAACGAAAAGTTTTTTTTTTTGAACTTAGTTTTAAATTTGACTGTGAGGAAAGGCTTGAATTAGACAATAATTTAATATAATAATAAGATATTCAAGGATCTAGAAAGAAATTACAATTACCGACAGATTAACGAGGCTCTACAATACCTATGGATACTTTAAAAACTTAAAGTTCATATGTTATTAAACAATAACAAAAATTTTAAAAAAATTACTCCTGCCTTCAATTTAACAAATGAAATTTATTTTGTGAAATTTATCATCATATTAAAATAAGTATGAACAAACAAAATAGTTTACCTAATTATTATCCCATTTTTGAAATGAAACTAGGCAGATTTCTTCAATCTTAAAAGATATCAAAACATCAGAAAACTTAGCCAGTTCAACACTATCAGTAAAGTTCGTTGCATGAATTAATAAACAGTGAAAAATAACTTTTAAATAAAAATCTGTGAAAAATATCGATCAAGTTATGTAAACAACACTAAAAGAAAACGGCTCCGCTTAATGGAATTGCTTTTTATAAGCTTATCTTCCTTCACTCAAAACCCTTCAGTTCCTTCTTCCAAAAATATCTGCAATTGGAAGGTGTACAGATAATGAAAATCACACACACACACAAAAACCCGAACATCCAGATTTGTTTCAGAAGAAGCGTACACCATCATACTGAAAGAAGAAAGTATTTCGGCAAGTGAAGAAATAGCATAAAATTGAATATTTAAAAATATTTTAGCTATAAAATAAAAATAAATAAAACGATCCTCTTTTGACGATAAAAAAAAAACGAAAGATCATGTCATTTGCCATTCAAATGGTATGCATAGAGGTGATCTCAAATGTTATCCTCGGGTACTATTTCAGAAATAGAAGATACCGGTCCAGAAGAATAGTGGCTAATGAAAAAAAAATCATAAAACTAAATTCGAACTCTTGTTCTCTTTTTTAGTTTGTTACTTTATCTAATTCAAAATATAAAATGAGAAAATATTGCACTCGTCAAAAAATTCTATCTCGACATTTTAATTAATCCCACATTTCGAATCTTCCTGATTCCGAGAATTGTGTTTGTCTACACGTCGATCTCTGAATACGATAGTTCAAAAACCCAAGGAACTAATGCCTTGAAGCTGGTGACAATCGCCTTTATATCAAAACAACATATTTATATTTTTATTTACTCGAAATCTGTCAGTAGGAAATCCATTCGTCCATCCACGTCCATGTAAATGTGGTATCTAAAAACTAAACAGCTAGATGTATGAAATGAAAGCTCATGCAATGATAAAACATATTCTTAAGCTTTGGATAAAATATTTATTCGCACACTAATACTTGAATTTTTCATCTGTTAAATATTGCTCTTTAACCCGTTAACAAAAAATCTTATAAATAATTTCTACCTCTGTTTCTTAATCCCTATACAGAAAATAAACGACAAATATCATCGATTTGACCTACGCAAGAATAGAAGTATTGCATATATTTAAAAGAATGGAAGACTATTTGGTGTCTTTTGTTGTCAGATCGAACAATGAGTTTCGTAATCAACATAAAATTTAAAAAATAAATCATATTGAAGCATTTGTATTATAGAACACTTATGTATTATCTACGTTTTGACTTCGTCCGAAAAAGTACATGAAATGACGACGAGGAAAGAGAAAAAGACAATAATTTATTTTTTTAAACTTTATTGAACTTTATAAAACTTTATGAAAGTGAAAAGAAAAACAAAACTTTTTACTTTCTATAAAGCATTTTTAAGTAATTATCTACATGTCTAAATTTCTACTGGAAAACGACCAAGTTTTCAAAGCTTGTAAATTTGGTGGAGAATGACCAGACTGTAGGAAGGCAATTTGCTAGTCAACTGTAAATAGTCAATTATTAATTCCAAATTAGTTACTATGAAATTCTATTCCTGGTTTTGTTAATTATCACATTACATCTTCGTTTTAGCCGGCATCCTGGCCTAGGGGTAGTGCGTCTTCCACGTGATCTGGGCATTCCAGGTTCTACTCTTCGATCGGGCATGGTTGTGCCTTACCCAGTGTTTTACCTATGAGGGATGTGGAAGAGCCCTCCCCTCTGTAAAAAAACGGGTTGTGCGAGCGAGTGTGTGAATGTCATCTTCATATGGGCTAGAAGTCAGACATCTGCCCTCGGGTGTTCAGGCCCTTTACTAAAAGCACTTTGTTGAAAATATGACTATAGAAAATCAAATCCTTCAGTGATGTAATCTTATGTGTGTCATAGAATAATTAATTATAATTTATGAAATATTTCCAAGAATTATTCGATTAAAAATTTTCTTATTCTTCATAAAATTCAGTTTTACCTTCAAAAAGATTTAAATGTGGTAAATAATATTTTATTTTATTTCAATCATTAAATGTATTTTTGAAAACAATTATGAAGTCTAAATTTTATACAGTTCTTCAATCGTATAAATCATAAGCAGTAAAATTATCTCAGCCATCTAAATATTCAATCTTCTGTAATACATCTGACCGAGTTATAAAACTTTGAATATCATTGTTTTAGGACAATCAACAATTTAATTATTTCAGACAATCAATCTTGGGGAAAATCCAAGCCCTGAATGATTTATTTTCTTCAAGAAGGTCTATGGGGAGGTCTAAAATCGCGCGTTTTTGTAGAATAAAGGCATGCAAATTTTCACAAATCAATCATTTTTAATTGCAAAGAGAGGAACTTTTTTCTTTAAAATATCACTGTCTCAAGAATATTTTATTAAAATATTTTCCCACAAAACAAAGGGTCTGTATAAAATTTTAAATTTTATCCTGTATTATTGAAACTATGCATGCCTTAAATAAAACTGAATTAACAATATACCTATTATATATATATATATATATATATATATATATATATATATATATATATATATATATATATATATATATATATATATATATATATATATATATATATATATATATATATATATATATATATATATACTTCGAATAAAAGTATTTGTAATTTAGAATTTTATTGCGTAATTTGGCTCCAACAAAAGCTGCATGCAATGGAACACTCTTATACCAGATTATACCGTAACATTACAGAAGATAAATGTATTTGTTCTGAAAATGGTGAGACTTTTTTTTTGTACCACTTATTCATCTGAGAGTAATACTCCATTCAAATTCAAACGAAAACTGTTTCTAGTTCTTTTGGTTTACAGTATGAGAATAAATAAAGCATGGGACAAACATTTGCAAAAATGTTCTTGATGTTGCAAAATCTTATTTATAGTTATGGACAATTTCACAAGTTAAATGTTTTGTTTGAATACGCTCCAGGTAGAGAAATAGTCACATGTGTGTGCCGAGAAATTCTAAATAACCGATTACAGTTGAAGTAAATAGTTTTGGTTCTTAAATGTCTTAGAATTTTATAATTTTTCTAATACTTTATATATATATAAGTATATGTTGTAGAAAATTTTAATTTTAGAAATTCAGGTTGCAAGTGTTCGCAACTCTATTAAAAAACCATTTGACAGCTCATAGTTTAGGGTTAGTAAAGCTGGAGCGTTACACGATAGAATAAAGTGTAAACACCAGATTTGAATTAAAATAAAAAGCACAGTTTTTTTTCCTTTAAATTGTTATATTTTTATTTGAATCGTTAAGTACACAGGAGTTATGTATGGAATAACAACACATAGAGCAAATGGCCTCCACGGCTTTGCTGGCACATACGAACTCTTATGTCGAAATCTTCCATGATCATTTTGCATAACATTTCTAAATTTAGTTGATGCATTTCCTGCTTCAATGCACGCGTGTTTGTGGGCTCGTTGATATAGACTTTTGAATTCAAGCAACCCCCCAAAAAAATAAATCCAGTCGTGTTACATCACACGATCTACGGGTTCAGTTCTAAAAATTTACGAACTGTGGCCGCCAGACTTTCATTATTTTTGAAATAATGTTCAACGATATAAGCACATTGTTCTATCGTGTAACGCTCCACTTTTACTAACCCTGAACTGTCAGCTGTCAAATGGCTTTTTTAATAGGGTTTCCTACATTTTACTGCATGAATGAGGGCAAATTCATATCTTGCATTAATTTTGGGACATCCTCTAATTTCAATTTCATTTTATTAAAAAAGTATTGATAATTTTGTATTATTAGCAGAAATGCATAATTACATGGCGAGCGAGCCAAACCAGTTGGGATCATATAATGGAATATATGGTCATATAATCGGACCAAAAGGAATCATAAAATAATTCTTGTGGGTGGGTGGGGGGTAGCTCCTCTAGGGGTTTAACTCCTCATATTTATATAATTTCGTTGAAGGAAATTTCGTATTTATATAAATTTTTATCACTTAAAAAATTATATTTAAGAACAAGTCCAATTTTTCCAAATCTTACAATATTTACTGCAAACTCATCGCAAATTTTTTCTAACCAGTCGCATGTTTATTTACTGTTTTTATTTCATCAAAATAATGATGAAATTATCCATATCCTGCTACTGAATGATATAAGGATATAAAACAGTCAATAGTGTATTATCCCTTTAAAACATTATGGAATTCTGTTATTCAAAACTCCGTTTTTAACATCTGGTGACATTTATTTATGAATTGCAAGATAGCCATTTGCATTTCAGTAACAATCAAATCATATTTTGAAATAATTCTTGACCTACTTCTTAAAAGTATCGATTTTATAAACTTATAAAGCATAATTAAGGGAAATTTATACTAGAGAAAAATCGTACAATACCTTTTGGTGAACTAAGATGAGTGATAACAAATCAAACATAGCTTACTGAAAAAAAAATAGGAGAATTATTCTAATAATTATCTGAAATAGTGACTCTCAGATAAGAAGAAGTTATTTGTTTTTTGGATTATTTTATATATTTTTTCATATTATATTTATGTTGTCCAGCTGGGATTATAAATGCTATAATGATTAAAGTAATTGAAATATAGGAGTTAATTTTATAGATATTGCAGCGAAACTTGTTCGTACATGGCGCGGGCTGAATGGCTCAGTAGTAGAATGCTCTGAGCTCAAAGCGAATAGCTCGCAAGTTCGTAACTGCCGACAGGCAAGTTGCCTAAAAGCAGTTTCTCATTGGTTTAATTTATGTCATTGTTTGTTTATGCTCGTTTGTTTTAGAATATAATTTCTGTATTTTTCTAAACTTCTAAACTTTGAGTCATGTCGTCTTGTGGATAAAAATAGATATAAGTTTTAGTTTCTTCAATAAAATCTCGAGTTGAGATTAGTGAGTGTTATTTTTGACTTTAGTTAACACACGGTTTATCTATGCTATTTATTTTCTTCGCTTTTTTTTACTTTATTTTCTTCGCATCCATGTCGCGTCTATCCATATTGCATCACCTTGGAATTCCAAATGTTCACGCATCTAGAAATCTCGGTGTTCGTGTCTGGTGCATTTCAATTTTATTTAACAATGCCCAGCTGTTTGTCTGTGTTCTATTAATTTGCCATTCTATTCGATTTATTGCGACGTTTCGTGATAAAGGACAAGCAAGTCAATGAAATGTGAAGCAGAATATGAGTATGAGAAAAAGTTTCTTCAAACCAGTCGGAATGATCTTCACCGAACTTTATCGCATGGACTCTTATAAAGCTAAGATTAGGTAGTCTACCTCATGACTAGGGTTGGGCGATGACCGAACTTCATTATCGCGGTATATCGTTCAACACATATCGATATATCGTTATTATTTATTTATAGCTATTTTAAGAAATTAACAGCATCTCTTGACTGATCAGAATGACTCCAAATAAAAGGAAGTTCCAATTTATATAGTAAAAATATTTCCTTTCTTTTGAATAAAAATAGTTAGAACATAATTTTGTTAAAACCCCTTTAATAAAGTGTGTCAATGCCAAAGCAATATATTTCGGCATGTTATAATTTATAACATTACGTTTGAAACAAGTATTCTTATATATTGGAATATAACAATATTTATAGAAATATTAACAAAAAATCTGTATTAAAGTCAATAAGAAAGAAGACTAACAAAAATAAGCACTAACCGGTAACCAAAACGAAATCGAAAACGTAAATTAATTGTGAATATCGATTTATTGTATCGCGATTTATCGTGAGCCGCTAGGCAAAAGCGGAAGTATAACGGAATTCCTTTTTTTTTTTTTTTTTTTTTTTTTTTTTTAATGCGAGTACGCTTAAGTGTAAAAATGCGAGCTGCGAATAAAATAGTGAATTGAATCTGAATTCATCCTTTTTGCTTTTTTTTCGGAAGATGAAAAATTAGCAATAATGGACAGCCTACAACCTCCTGATAACTGCAATGATTTTTCTAAAATGGTATCATTTAGTTAGGAAATAGAAAACCTAATTCCAAACCATGATTCCAAAATGATATCTTAAAACAGGTATTTTTATATATTAGAATATGGCAGCATTTATAGAAATACTAACAAAAATTCTGTGTGAAGGTCAAATATAATGAAGAGCAATAAAAATAAACACTAACCAGTAACCTAAACGAAATCGAAAACGTAAATTAATTGAAAATGTCGGTTTATTGTATCGCGATTCATCGTGAACTATTATTCATGATCAGAATTTCGGGAGATCGATATTTTTCCGAGAGCTGGCAAAGAAAAATTGATTTTTTTTTATATATATAAATCGAAACTCGGCACAGCCTTACTCAAGAAAATCGCATCGCCAATTAAAATAAGGTCCTAATTAGTATGGAATTTTTTTATGGTTCATGATAATGAAGAAAATGGTCATTTATAATACTTACTTTAGAAGAATTTAGTTCAAAATTTGAAGTAGATATATATTGTGTCGGGATTATATGCCATTTTATTAAAATTAGCTCGTTTTGCTTATAAAGACAAACTAAGTCCTTATATATACTTTTCTAAAGAATTATCATTCGAAAATAAATTCTAATGGTACTTTTTCTATAGGTTTTTTTCTTTTTATTTAAATAAAAAAGAGCTTAATGAAAAAGAATTCTATATGTGGGATCAAAATTGAAAAAAGTAATTGTATATTTTCCCCTTTACTTTAAATATGTACAGGTTATCCGCTCTCATTTTGGACCAATAGCTAATTTCTTCACAATTAGCAAATATTTCCCAATTATAAAAATGATTAGAATGACGTAAAGAATTTTGTTTGCATGTTATTTGACTTGATAAAAGCACTGCTTAAAAATATAACTAAATTTTTATTTTTATACGATTTCCGAGCCCTTTAGGTCACATTAATTTAAATGAATTTTTGTCATTGTAACATTTTAAACAAAACCAGCGGGGGTGGTCTCACTAAAACTATTCTCGCATGCTCTCAAATAAGTCGTGCTTCGAAGTTTAGTATAATAAAGAAATACCGGTACTTGTGTATTAATTGTGTGGCATTTGTAAAGAACAGTTATAACACATAAATCTTTGGCAATTATGTGGTTAATACGTCAGTATCAGCAAAATCTATTATGCCTTTTTCCCATCTGATTGACACCAACGTTTGTCAAAGAATTACAATGGCAGTCACAAGGTTCATGTACAATGTAGTTAATTCATTTATTTAATCCTTTAATGTATTTGGTGCCAAACTTAGTACGGATTTGTATACTATATTTCTATTCTGTGTGCCATGTTTTATGTATCTAGCTCTTTATATTTTCTGTTTATCGTGTTCATTTGTACTCGAACACCCGGACAAACAGAGAATATATCTTTAGAACATATTTTGTTCAAAATTCGGCAGCGATAAAAAAAAAAAAATGGCGTAAAGACTATATACTAAATTTCATTTGTCTAAAACGTTTTAGAGCTATCATATTCACAGACCAACTGAATTCCCAAAGTGTGTTTTTCGTATTTTTTCGTACTGAAAAGAGAAGATTCAACAAATTCTCGAGTTTAAACTTTTTGACGATTAAAATATTTTTTAAAAATTTGTATATCAAAAAAAAAAGGTACGTTCTTCTATAGCTGATTGATTATCTCCTGAAATTTCGAATTCCATTATTGTAAAACAACCCATGACTATGTGAAAAAAAAATGCTCTTTGTTCGATTAGTTGATATTGCTCCAGTGGTTTGATATTGTTTAAAATAGAAAAATTGAAATATCAAAATTTATCTTACAGGATTTTTAACACTGTAACACGCAATTATTCTTTTAGAAAACAACATCTATGTAATTTCTACATAAATGAACACAGTGATAAATAAGTACAGAAAAAATAATTATATAGAGTAAATTTAGTTTTAGCGTTTTAAATTAAAATTGCAAAGTTAAAAATGGAAAAACGTAACAAATAAATTATTTTATTAATGAATTATTAAATTATTCTGAATTATTTTTTATAAAACTGAAAATATTGTTAAATGACGCAGGTACACTTTTTTTTCAGCATAACATTTAAATCAGGACAAACGATCTAGTTGATATTAATTTTAAAATGAATAACAATCTAAATTACAATGAAGTATTTAAATGACCGCCCATGGACGATAGGTAAACACCTATGAAAGTGCACCTGAGATTTATGATCGAATGACCAATCAAAGTATAGAAACTACGCACGAATTGCTTGCAACTTTGATAATGGACAGGCGTGGCCGTGTGGTTTCAGCTTGATGGAGGCGTTTCACTTCGAGGCATGTTCTTGAAAAAGAAATAAATTTCAAAATGTTTCAAAAATTACTTTAATTAACTATTAACGCATATTCATTGCGATAATTGATTAATCTTTTTTTCTTCATTACCTTCTCGTTTACGAAGTATAAAAGAAGTATTGTAATTTTCAAAATATTCGATAAATCCACATTTGATATATCCATTGATATATGATATGATGAAATCTGGTACACAGCTTAAGCATCTAAAATTTTGAACTAAATCCGTGAAACTTTTGACTGTCTGCCAGTCTGTACTTTTGCATGCATATAAACGAAATATCACATCACATGATTATTAGCTGTTAAAAAACAAAAACAAGCGCACAAACTATATAAAACTAGGGGGATTTGTAATGAAGAATTTAAAAATAAATCTTTTTTCTTGAAAAGAATGAATATATTTATAGATATGATGCCGCTAAGGTATCAAGCACTGACATTGTAAAGAAGACCTAGGCAGTTTTAAGAATGATCGTGTGCACATTGGACCTAGGCATCCTAGAATCACAACATGTTTTGCATCAAAAAAAAAAAAAAAAAAAGGTTATCAAATGCTATTGTTTAAAAAACATAGATTCATAGATTCTACAGAATTAAAAATGTTATTGAGTGTTCCGAATTTTCGCCACTAGAGGCCACACCTATAACATGTTTATTAGTAGAACGTTTACATAGGTTGGTTTTGTATCTATCTGTCTTGTGATGTCCTGTGGTGTGCGTGAAAAATAAATGTATAAGTGAATGTATAAAAATTTGTATCGTCCTTTATCGTATTCGAAGCATGAACATTCGTAGGAACATTGAGAAAAGAATCGGATGAGTAGTATTAAAAGTCTTTTATTCAAAATCCGAACAAGAAAAATGAAATTATACGAAATATATATAGGCAATATGCATCATACTTTTGTCATTGCTTGGAATGCCTTGGAAATGCATGTAATATTAATAGTTTCATATTTAGTCTAAATTTTTTTTAACATTCTTTAGAATACCAGATTTTGAATTTTGCCGGTAATAAATATATTTTTTAATTTTATTATTATTATTGAAGAAACAAATTACTATTTTAAAAAATTTTTTTATACACTCTAACAATTACTAAACAATAAATATATTTAACGCCGACATTTTTGTCTTCATGAATTAAATTTTATTTTCAATTACTTAATAATTTGAGACGATTACAGAATCAACTCCTAAATGCACATGCTGTAATACAACAGTTTGTTCGTAAAAACTAAAACAAAAAGTTTTACTGCAGCATTTTTCAAAATAAAATAATGTAGTAATTATTAATTATTAATTTTTTTATTTATATTGTTTGCATTTTCCAGGAGATCACTAGAATAATGGCATGAACTGGAGAAAATTCAAAACCTGGAAAACCGCTAAAACTAATTGCCATCTGAACTTAATGGGAATAGACAATATAAAGTGCTCGAAAAGACGGAGAAACATTAAAGATGAAAACTTAAAAGTAAGGTAAGTCTTTATTTCATGTAGTAAATGTTTCAAGAGTCTGCAGCATTATAAATTATTTCCTCAATTTTCCAAGGCAAATTTTACATAAGTGCAAATTTATATAACAATTGCGAATTCATCAAATGGTATTTGATATCCACTTTATAAATGCATCCAATTAACTAATAAAATAATGCACATGTTACAGTAAAATTGATTTGCGATAGGTTGTTAAAAGTGGATTTTAATTAGCTAAGTTAAATTTTTAATTAACATTTTTTTCTTTTAAAATTACTTTCCTTTTATATCCTTGCACTCATTTTATCGATAAGCAAAGCTACCATTTAAAAGTAGAAAACATGTAAAACATGCTCGGTATAGGATTAAAGTAGTTTTTGGGTTTTACCTATTTTTGATTTCTCACGCCGTCTTATGATAAGGATTCAAAATAACTTGCGGAAATGTTTTCCCATCTACTTGAACTTGCAAATTATGAGATATTTTGTTTTCAGCTTCGTAACAAAGCGAAAATAAATGAAAATGTATTTTAAACATCTTGCCTTTGGCTGATTGAATTTAAATTTTGTTACTTACTAACCTGCCACCAATTTGTTCAGTAGTTGTTGGAACTTGAAATGAACATTTTATGTAACTTCTTCTTAATGATTTCTTCAAAAAATATTTTCCAAATTATTGTTCAGGAATATTTTACAATTTTGAAAAAAAATTTTAAAAAAAAAAATGTTCTGGAACAAAAATTTTTTCAGATTTATTCAAAACTTAAGGGCGAATTCTAATCTTTGAAAGGGGGAGGGCTCAAACTTTTTTTGTGTGTATATCTGAAGATCCTAGAAACGGTTCATTAAACATTTCACTAATAATCTGATTTATATTCTCAGTAACACATATATTCAGTTCCGATGCTGAATGTTGTTGTTCAGTTATGGGAATGACTTTCAAGACCCATAGAAGATTCGTGACCAGTTTGTGATAAAACCTTTTCTTCTATTTTCTTTGTATTAAGAAGCGTTCACACGAAGCCCACTATTGCGCACAATAGAAGGCCATGCCTACTTTAAGAAGATCACGTGACCGCAATAGCAAATGACTGTCTCATCGGAACAAGTATTTGCCTATGTGCCATCTGGATCCTATGTGCCATGATCTGGAATCATACGATCTTCTTGAAATAGACGTGGCCTCCGATTGCGTGCAATAGTTGGCCTCGTATGAAAGCTGCTTGAGGATTTGGGTGATTAGTGACATAGGAAGGTGTAAAGTAGGGATCTTGACATTTTTTTTTGTCGTGTGACTATTTTAAGCCAAAGTTTGAACAGTAGCTTCTGAGGGCAAAGACCCCTGAGCACCCGAGGGCAGAAGTCTGACTTCTAGCTCAAATGAAGATAGCACACACACACACGCTTGCACAACACCTTTTTGCAGCTGGGCTCATAAAACGCACCTCACAGAGTGAACACAAGGAAGATAACAATCATGCCCGAACCAGAACTCGAACTCGGAACGCCTAGATCACGGGGAAGACAAGCTACCCATGATGTCGTTTATCTTGAAAAGTGTCAACATTTAAAGACAATTTGTCAATATTTAAGCAAATAGTCTTTCACGATTGGTGAAACAATAGTCACAGTTTTAGTTGGATTGTTGTTTATCCAAGCAGCCTATTCTCTATATAAGCAGTTTATGAATGAGCTATAAACTCCCAAGAGGCGGCGGCAGAGGTTTGCCGACGGGGAGCAAGCCAAATCTGACAGAGGTTGTTTGGTTGATTGATTTTAAAGGCGCAAGAACCTGGTTAGACTATGCTGTGCCAACATATGGTGAAAACGGGTGACGATGATAAAAAGTGCAAGATAAAATTTGAAATATCTAAAAATTTAAAAGCTAAATGTTGCACAAAGAATAAAAGTGGTAAATTCATGGATAAAGCTTTAGTATAGGTAAGATAAAACGCAGTGTAAGAATTAAAAAAAGAAATTTGTAAGACAAACATTCATAAATGCCTTCATAATGCCTTAAAAATTAAGACATAAGAAAAACACAAGCCAAGATAAATGGAGAGTCAATAAAGGAAAAGAAGTTAAAGCTATTTGTGTTTATACTTTGTCGGAATAATGTACTTCTGTTTGGCCTTCGAGCATCCTTAGTTGGTGGAGGAGGAGTATGGTCGTCTTCAGACGTGGCTTCTAGCTCTTCACTCATATTAGATTCCAGTACGTCCTCCGATGCGCTTCAAGTACTCGTATTTACTCCAGCATCAGATTATAATATTGAGGATTTCTCTATTTTTCCAGAGTTATCAAAAACCAAAGAGGTAAATTTGCTGTCACTTTCTCCATTTATATTGTCCTTTTTTGAACTTTTTATTACAGAAGTTTTCATACCCTGCTTTTAATCAGAATCATATATTTTTCGGGGTAAAGTTTTATAAAAATGGTATATTTTTACATTTTTAAACTTGGAATCTTTTTTTTAATTTTTTAATTTTTTCCTATTCCGGACAAAGTTCAGAATTCAAATAGGGCTTGTAAAGTGGGAGCAATTTCACATTTTGAAACAAAATTTTCTGTACTTTTATTGAGTGAAGATACATTATAAACGCTTCGGCTGATTTGGGACACGTTTCAGTAGGTTAGTGAGAATTTTGAAACTACCGAAAATCAGAATCTAAGATTATGGGAATGAATTGAGTACTTTTAGTTGCTGCTGCATATGTCAATCCACTAGTTGGCAGGCGAGCTCTCACTGCTTTCTTGGCTTCAGTATATGATATTCCTATGATCAGTTTTTCCTTCACAATTTTCCTTTCAAATTGTCAGGAAGGGCATGATCGTGAAAAGGAAGTATTGGAGCTGGTGCATTTTTTCTTGTCCCGTAAATTCAGAGCTTTCGTGACCATTTTCCCCACAACGGGCGCAAGTCACAGTCCCGCGGCAGGAAACTTCGGAATGGCCAAAACGTTGGCACTTGAAACACCGTAAGGGATTAGGGATATAAGGCCTGGTAGCTAAACACATATACCCTGCTTTAATACACTCCGATAATTTCGACAAACGAAATGTCAGAATTAGATGTTTGGTGTAAAGGAGCTTTCCATCCCGCCTATTGTGATACGGCGTACATTGGTCATTCCTTGATTTTCCAAATCCTTTTTAATTTCTTCAACTGGAGTATGAAACACCTCACCACAAGTCACAACTCCATTTGACGAGATTAAAGTATAATGAGCCAAGACAGATCTGAGAATAGATGCAAGGTTCTTCATTTTTACTATCTGTTTGGCCTGCGTTTGAGAATTAACTTCAATAAGCAGGTCTCCAGAACGAAGCTTCCGAACTTATACGACTTTGCCAAGTTGTCCTGAAAGACTTTTTTCGACTATGAAAGGCGATACGGTATGAAATGATTCATCAGAAGGTTGTATTTTTATAACATGAAATGTGTCAAAATAATTCAAAGTTTTGTTCGAAACAATATGTCGCCCACTGAAGAGAGAACTTTTAAAACCCATACGATATCGAATGGTATTCAGGCCCAACAGCACCACCCACCACGGAGCCCAATACGGGAAGGCAGCCATTGGCTCTGGCCATCCCCAGCCTCGGCACTTACCTTAGTGCTAGTAGGAACCTATACGCTCTTAGTTATCCCCCGGGGACAGTGACCACCCTTAACGCCAAGCCCAAGGAGTAATCCCCCTCGCTTGATCCCTAGCAGACTAACCACTCAGGTGGTTAGGTACCAGCCGATTGATACACCAGGGACCACAGTGTACCACCTGTCCAATGGATCGCCACGCACGCCAGCACGTGGGATTTTTGGCTGTCCTTGAGAAGCAAGAAGCAAACAAAGCGACGATAGCTTCTCATGGAGAGCTCCCTCACTTGTCGTCGAGAGATGGAAGGATCAAGCAGACAGTAAAAGACAGGGACAGTAAAAGACAGGGATTTTTACACAGGGAGTGTAAAAATGAAGGGTGTAAAAATCCCTGGGTACTCGGGATTGGGGAGCCCGTAATTTAAAGAAGGTGAGCCCCTAAGGGGTCAAATCTGTCAGACGAGCAAGCACAATTTCTCTAATTTAGCTTCAAATTAACTCATAATAATTTTTACATTTAACTAGAAATCAATTAAATATTAATTAAATCCGATTCTTCCTCTTTCTCCCACTCTTAATTTACATTTTTATTCAAATGCCGCCCTTGAATTTTCTCCCATTGTTAAATATTTTGACATTTGTAAAAAAGTGATTTGAAACCAGTAATAATGGTTTCCAGTAAAACTTTGTCGCATACTCTCTAATGTATTTGTCATACCATAGAACCCCTTACTTGTTATTGGCATGAATTAGTTACAAATTATTAACTTTTGACGTGAATTTAACATTTTTACTGAATCTTGGCGAATAATTTGACGATTTATCTCTCTTTAATGGTATCTTAAATTTGATTTTGCGTTTTAGACACGTTTTCCTCTACCGATTGAAACAGAAATTTGATACAAAACAGTACTTGTAGTCACAAAATCCCATACCAAATTTGATATATTTGAATCACTACGTTTTTGAATTATTATGCTTATATGTTTCTCAAAATACAGAGAGTAGGACAGTTAAACCTTATTGAATTCGGCTAAAAGTTTAACATGTGTCTGTACTTTAGATGTCAATTCTGTGTACTGAATTTTATCTAACTAGCTTTCTTCATTTTGTATTTATCATTTTAAATTATATTCGAACAGTCGGATAGACAGACTTCCTCTCAGCGGATTTTGTTCTAAATTTGATAGCTACAAATTTGATGCGAAGAACATATACCGAATTTTATCTCCGTAGCTCAAAGTATTTTTGAGTTATCTTTGTCACACAGACAGGTGGACATTTTCCAGAAATATGTTTTTCGTACTCAATACACTCAAATACGTTTCAACTCTTTAAAGTTAGGAGTTGGGAAAAGTACAGCGGGGAGCTGGAAAAAAAAATGCTCAGAAATTGAAAAGTGGTGTATTGCACAAGTTAGTGGAATTGGAATAAAAAGAAAAAATATGAATACTCGATAAGAAGTGAGAAAATACGCATTATAACCGTGAGTTTTGGTATAGAAACTTTATCATCTGGTATCAGTTGGTTAAGAAATGAGTTCATAGAACTTCGGCCTCGGATACTCGGGAGTGTAACGTAAACGTGCGTGTGATGTTTGGCCGCCATGGGTGGCGTCTGCGTAAACGATTAGCGAGATTCGCCGCTGCCGTTAAGGGTTATTGTTTTTTTATATATGATATGATTAGAAGAGGCGTCAGGAAAATGATGGTTGCGATTTTGATTTGAATTTAAAATAAATATTTCTAAAAAATTGTCTGAGTGCTGCTTTTTTTGTGTTTAGATATGTGTTTTCTTTTAAAACGCGGTCGTGTATTTACAATGCGTTTCTTTTCCGTTCTGCCATTTATTTGTAAATTCATTCCTTCTCTTTGCAACTGTTCATAAATTACTTTACTTTAACAAGAATAAAGTATTTGGCATGGGTTGAATTAAAGCAAATGAACAAGTCTAACATGATGGAAACATGTGGTTATAACTTGTCTCATCGGACATTTTATTTGATTTATAAAGAAATATTGCTATTAGTTAAAAAAATTAAGTTGCAATATATAATTTGATATATTGATAAAATAAATAGGTGAAAGCATTTTTATGAGATTAATTAATTAATCTTAAGTCAAAATTTACGAAATAGTTTTCCGTTAATGAACTAAAATGGAGCAAATGCTCACAATTTCTCACTACTCTTTTCGGCAGAGTGCATGAATTTATTTAATATATCCAGTCATAATTATCATGTTTAATAAAAAGAATTTTCTGAACAAACATTTTGAAAACCATTGGGTAACGTGCATGTTGCAAATTATTCCTGTTGTAACGATCCCCTTGCCTCTCTACAGATTACGTGGGTTAAAAAAATTAAGTTGCAATTTATAATTTGATACATGGATAAAATAAATAGGTGAAAGCATTTTTATGGGATTAATTAATTAATCTTAAGTCAAAATTTACGAAATATTTTCCCGTTAACGAACTAAAATGGAGCGAATGCTCACAATTTCTCACTACTCTTTTCGGCAGAGTGCATGAATTTATTTAATATATCCAGTCACAATTATCATGTTTAATAAAAAAAAAAATTTCTGAGAAAACATTTTGAAAACCATTGGGTAACGTGCGTGTTGTAAATTATTCCTGTTGCAACGATCCCCTGGCTTCTCGACAAATTGCGTGGGATGCTTCACGGTGATGAGACAAAAATTTACATTCCGCGGTTTTTTGTTTTTTAAAGGAAAATACTGATTTATTCATATTTAGTGTATAATACACTTCCGAGTATGTGGTTCGCCACTATCCGGCTCCTGTACTATCCAGCCTAATTTTTCAAGAAATAAAAACTGTAAATTTTGACACTTATCTTAGGGTTACATTTACATATCTGTATATTATTTATCGGTGAAAACTGAAATCGGTTTGAGTCAATTTTTTTACGAATTAATCCTACGATTTTCGTTAATGTTTTGTTTATGATTCCTTCATTTATGTTAGGCATTACAGAATTTTTATTAAAACGTGAACAGCTAATATCTTTTAACTTACTTTTTCACTAATAAATTCTTGAAACATGCAGACAGTAAACAGAAGGCTTTGTACTGACAAATTATATAAAGACATATATAAACTGTCAGTGCAGAGCCTTCTGTTTTAACTCGACACATTACGGCAACGGCTTCTATGATTCACCAGACAGTAGTGACGTTCACAGTCTGCGTGTCTTGAGACAAATGGAGACTTAGTACTCAATAAAACGGGAGAAAATAAGAAGTAGGAAGTATTTTGATGTTTCAGAAAAATTTAATTAGTCTCTCCATACCATTTTTAATACAATTAATTTACTAAAAAATCTATAGTTATATTTAAAATAAAATATATACTATAATATATATATATATATATATATATATATATATATAATTAAACATATTTGCACCATTATATAAAACGAACGTTAGCGAAGTTCAAAATAAATGGCAGGAAACTCTATGCAGCTCTGAGTGAAGATTACAAAGGCTACAGATTAAAAAAACAACAGCAACAAATAAAGTACATTTTTTAAGTTATGAACATTTAAAAAAGAAAAAACTTATTTACATATACACATAGTGTTCAGTCCAAGTCCTCCGTTTCCATCAGTAATAATTTCATTAAGATTAGTTAATTTAATTAAATTGTCATTTTAGCTTGTTACAGAATTTAATGCGAAATATTTTTGAAGAGCATTTGGTTTTCACATTATATTTGTAGCTTTCAAATCGTTTTGCCTCAAATAAAATTTTAAAGTAGGTCTATATTTTTAATAACCGATAGAAAAACCTTTACTTTTGAAATTTTTTTAAGTGATGGGTTTAAGTTTTATTTAATAGAAAATGGCGTCTTCAAGACAATTTAATTAAAAGAATGGATTTGGTCAAATGAAGAGTGTCCAAGAAAACTTTTATTTCATGAGAATGAAATGAAGTTCATTTTTCTTTCTTTTTCTTTTATTTTTCAAAGAAACTAGATGTTTATAAATCAAGTAATCACTTCCAGCCTATGATGGGTGAGCATAAAAACATTTACTATTGTGTATATTGAATATACATTTAATTAGCGAAGAAGGATGAAAACTCTTATTCTTTCTTTTATTTATAATTGAAATAAAAACACTTAAAAGAAAAGAATGAAGACAACGAAATATTTCAGTAATGCATAATTTTATTTCAGAACAAATATATTTCAAAAAATAGATTGGGATTCAAAAAATTCAAAAGACCTTACATAATTTTTTAAGAGAAAGCTTGGTATACGGATTGTCCAACCAATGAAGCTGATTCTCCAGCAGCGCTGGAATTAACTTGCCCAATGTTAGCTGAACCAAGAATATGTACCAAAGCCGAAACGAGTTCCAGTAAAGCTTGTATAAGAACATCACAGCCAGAGAGACCAGGACTACTTACACTAATTTGATAAACAACATTGCTGAAAGTATTAGATAACGCTGCAGGATTAGTTGGACCGCCACCTGATATCAAAGATGTAACAGCGGAAGAGACTCTGGAAGCAGCACTAGGTGATGATAAGCGTGAAGCAGCAGCGGACGCAGCGGCAACAGATGCTGCTGCACTTTGTTGTCCACTATATGCACCACTTCTATATGCTCCTTGACCTTCTAATTCAGAACCTACTCCGCCATATCCGCCTCGTCCTCCTTGACCGAAAGCGGCCGCAGCGGCACTGGCTGCTCCAGCTCCTCCTGCACCTCCTAAACCGGCACCGTATCTATGTCTTGCACCTAAGCCACCTAATCCAGCACCGCCATCTCCACCGGCTGCAGCTGCAGCAGCTGCGACTGCAGATCCTCCTTGACCGGCACCGCCTGCTCCTTCAGATCCTAATCCGCCAAATCCGCCTCGTCCTCCTTGACCGCCAGCGGCTGCAGCGGCACTTGCTGCTCCAGCTCCACCTGCACCTCCTAAACCGGCTCCATATCCTCGTCCCGCCCCAAAGCCTCCTAAGCCAGAACCGCCATCTCCACCAGCTGCAGCAGCAGCGGCTGCGGCTCCCGATCCTCCTTGACCGGCACCACGTGTTCCTTGAGAACTTAATCCGCCAAATCCGCCTCCTCCTCCTTGACCGCCAGCGGCTGCAGCGGCACTGGCTGCTCCAGCTCCACCTGCACCTCCTAAACCGGCTCCATATCCTCGTCCCGCCCCATAGCCTCCTAATCCAGAACCACCATCTCCACCTGCTGCAGCTGCAGCAGCTGCTGCTCCTGCTCCTCCTTGACCGGCACCACCTGCTCCTTGAGAACCTAATCCACCAAATCCACCTCGTCCTCCTTGACCGCCAGCGGCTGCAGCGGCACTGGCTGCTCCAGCTCCACCTGCACCTCCTAAACCTGCTCCATATCCTCGTCCCGCCCCATAGCCACCTAATCCAGAACCGCCATCTCCAGCAGCTGCAGCAGCAGCGGCTGCGGCTCCCGATCCTCCTTGACCGGCACCACCTGCTCCTTGAGAACCAAATCCGCCTCGTCCCCCTTGACCGCCAGCGGCTGCAGCGGCACTGGCTGCTCCAGCTCTACCTGCACCTCCTAAACCGGCTCCAAAACCTAGTCCATCACCAAAGCCTCCTCGTCCTGCACCGCCATCCCCACCGGCTGCAGCTGCAGCAGCCGCGGCTCCCGATCCTCCTTGACCGGCACCACCTGCTCCTTGAGAACCAAATCCGCCTCGTCCTCCTTGACCGCCAGCGGCTGCAGCAGCACTGGCTGCTCCAGCTCCACCTGCACCTCCTAAACCGGCTCCATATCCTCGTCCCGCACCATAGCCTCCTAATCCAGAACCGCCATCTCCACCAGCTGCAGCAGCAGCGGCACTAGATCCTCCTTGACCGGCACCACCTGCTCCTTGAGAACCTAATCCGGCAAATCCGCCTCGTCCTCCTTGACCGCCAGCGGCAGCAGCGGCACTGGCTGCTCCAGCTCCACCTGCACCTCCTAAACCGGCTCCATATCCTCGTCCCGCACCATAGCCTCCTAATCCAGAACCGCCATCTCCACCAGCTGCAGCAGCAGCGGCTGCGGCTCCCGATCCTCCTTGACCAACACCATCTACTCCTTGAGAACCTAATCCGCCAAATCCGCCTCGTCCTCCTTGACCGCCAGCGGCTGCAGCGGCACTGGCTGCTCCAGCTCCACCTGCACCTCCTAAACCGGCTCCATATCCTCGTCCCGCACCATAGTCTCCTAATCCAGAACCGCCATCTCCACCAGCTGCAGCAGCAGCGGCTGCGGCTCCCGATCCTCCTTGACCAGCACCACCTGCTCCTTGAGAACCTAATCCGCCAAATCCGCCTCGTCCTCCTTGACCGCCAGCGGCTGCAGCAGCACTGGCTGCTCCAGCTCCACCTGCACCTCCTAAACCGGCTCCGTATCCTCGTCCCGCACCATAGCCTCCTAATCCAGAACCGCCATCTCCACCGGCTGCAGCAGCAGCGGCTGCGGCTCCCGATCCTCCTTGACCGGCACCACCTGCTCCTTGAGAACCTAATCCGCCAAATCCGCCTCGTCCTCCTTGACCGCCAGCGGCTGCAGCGACACTGGCTGCTCCAGTTCCACCTGCACCTCCTAAACCGGCTCCAAAACCTAGTCCATCACCAAAGCCTCCTCGTCCTGCACCGCCATCCCCACCGGCTGCAGCTGCAGCAGCCGCGGCACTAGATCCTCCTTGACCTGCACCACCTGCTCTTTGAGAACCTAATCCGCCAAATCCGCCTCGTCCTCCTTGACCGCCAGCGGCTGCAGCAGCATTGGCTGCTCCAGCTCCACCTGCACCTCCTAAACCGGCTCCATATCCTCGTCCCGCCCCATAGCCTCCTAATCCAGAACCGCCATCTCCACCAGCTGCAGCAGCAGCGGCTGCGGCTCCCGATCCTCCTTGACCGGCACCACCTGCTCCTTGAGAACCTAATCCGCCAAATCCGCCTCGTCCTCCTTGACCGCCAGCGGCTGCAGCGGCACTGGCTGCTCCAGCCCCACCTGCACCTCCTAAACCGGCTCCATATCCTCGTCCCGCCCCATAGCCTCCTAATCCAGATCCGCCATCTCCACCAGCTGCCGCAGCAGCGGCTGCGGCTCCCGATCCTCCTTGACCGGCACCACCTGCTCCTTGAGAACCTAATCCGCCAAATCTGCCTCGCCCTCCTTGACCGCCAGCGGCTGCAGCTGCACTGGCTGCTCCAGCTCCACCTGCACCTCCTAAACCGGCTCCATATCCTCGTCCCGCCCCATAGCCTCCTAATCCAGATCCGCCATCCATACCGGCTGCAGCAGCAGCGGCTGCGGCTCCCGCTCCTCCTTGACCGTCACCACCTGCTCCTTGAGAACCTAATCCGCCAAATCCGCCTCGTCCTCCTTGACCGCCAGCGGCTGCAGCGGCACTGGCTGCTCCAGCTCCACCTGCACCTCCTAAACCGGCTCCAAAACCTAGTCCATCACCAAAGCCTCCTCGTCCTGCACCGCCATCCCCACCGGCTGCAGCTGCTGCAGCCGCGGCACTAGATCCTCCTTGACCGGCACCACCTGCTCCTTGAGAACCTGATCCGCCGAATCCGCCTCGTCCTCCTTGACCGCCAGCGGATGCAGCGGCACTGGCTGCTCCAGCTCCACCTGCACCTCCTAAACCGGCTCCATATCCTCGTCCCGCCCCATAGCCTCCTAATCCAGAACCGCCATCTCCACCGGCTGCAGCAGCAGCGGCTGCGGCTCCCGATCCTCCTTGACCGGCACCACCTGCTCCTTGAGAACCAAATCCGCCTCGTCCTCCTAGACCGCCAGCGGCTGCAGCAGCACTGGCTGCTCCAGCTCCACCTGCACCTCCTAAACCGGCTCCATATCCTCGTCCCGCACCATAGCCTCCTAATCCAGAACCGCCATCTCCACCAGCTGCAGCAGCAGCGGCTGCGGCACTAGATCCTCCTTGACCGGCACCACCTGCTCCTTGAGGACCTAATGCGCCAAATCCGCCTCGTCCTCCTTGACCGCCAGCGGCAGCAGCGGCACTGGCTGCTCCAGCTCCACCTGCACCTCCTAAACCGGCTCCATATCCTTGTCCCGCACCATAGCCTCCTAATCCAGAACCGCCATCTCTACCAGGTGCAGCAGCAGCGGCTGCGGCTCCGGATCCTCCTTGACCGGATCCACCAGCTCCTTGAGAACCAAATCCGCCAAATCCGCCTCGTCCTCCTTGACCGCCAGCGGCTGCAGCGGCACTGGCTGCTCCAGCTCCACCTGCACCTCCTAAACCGGCTCCAAAACCTAGTCCATCACCAAAGCCTCCTCGTCCTGCACCGCCATCCCCACCGGCTGCAGCTGCAGCAGCCGCGGCACTAGATCCTCCTTGACCAGCACCACCTGCTCCTTGAGAACCTAATCCGCCGAATCCGCCTCGTCCTCCTTGACCGCCAGCGGCTGCAGCGGCACTGGCTGCTCCAGCTCCACCTGCCCCTCCTAAACCGGCTCCATATCCTCGTCCCGCCCCATAGCCTCCTAATCCAGAACCGCCATCTCCACCGGCTGCAGCAGCAGCGGCTGCGGCTCCCGATCCTCCTTGACCGGCACCACCTGCTCCTTGAGAACCTAATCCGCCAAATCCGCCTCGTCCTCCTTGACCGCCAGCGGCTGCAGCGGCACTGGCTGCTCCAGTTCCACCTGCACCTCCTAAACCGGCTCCAAAACCTAGTCCATCACCAAAGCCTCCTCGTCCTGCACCGCCATCCCCACCGGCTGCAGCTGCAGCAGCCGCGGCACTAGATCCTCCTTGACCGGCACCACCTGCTCTTTGAGAACCTAATCCGCCAAATCCGCCTCGTCCTCCTTGACCGCCAGCGGCTGCAGCAGCACTGGCTGCTCCAGCTCCAGCTCCACCTGCACCTCCTAAACCGGCTCCATATCCTCGTCTCGCCCCATAGCCTCCTAATCCAGAACCGCCATCTCCACCAGCTGCAGCAGCAGCGGCTGCGGCTCCCGATCCTCCTTGACCGGCACCATCTGCTCCTTGAGAACCTAATCCGCCAAATCCTCCTCGTCCTCCTTGACCGCCAGCGGCTGCAGCGGCACTGGCTGCTCCAGCCACGCCTGCACCTCCTAAACCGGCTCCATATCCTCGTCCCGCACCATAGCCTCCTAATCCAGAACCGCCATCTCCACCGGCTGCAGCTGCAGCAGCTGCGGCTCCTGCTCCTCCTTGACCGGCACCACCTGCTCCTTGAGAACCTAATCCGCCAAATCCTCCTCGTCCTCCTTGACCGCCAGCGGCTGCAGCGGCACTCGCTGCTCCAGCTCCACCTGCACCTCCTAAACCGACTCCAAAACCTAGTCCATCACCAAAGCCTTCTCGTCCTGCACCGCCATCCCCACCGGCTGCAGCTGCAGCAGCCGCGGCACTAGATCCTCCTTGACCGGCACCACCTGCTCCTTGAGAACCTAATCCGCCGAATCCGCCTCGTCCTCCTTGACCGCCAGCGGCTGCAGCAGCACTGGCTGCTCCAGCTCCACCTGCACCTCCTAAACCGGCTCCATATCCTCGTCCCGCCCCATAGCCTCCTAATCCAGAACCGCCATCCCCACCGGCTGCAGCTGCAGCAGCCGCGGCACTAGATCCTCCTTGACCGGCACCACCTGCTCCTTGAGAACCTAATCCGCCGAATCCGCCTCGTCCTCCTTGACCGCCAGCGGCTGCAGCAGCACTGGCTGCTCCAGCTCCACCTGCACCTCCTAAACCGGCTCCATATCCTCGTCCCGCCCCATAGCCTCCTAATCCAGAACCGCCATCTCCACTAGCTGCAGCGGCTGCGGCTCCCGATCCTTCTTGACCGGCACCACCTGCTCCTTGAGAACCTAATCCGCCAAATCCGCCTCGTCCTCCTTGACCGCCAGCGGCTGCAGCGGCACTGGCTGCTCCAGCCCCACCTGCACCTCCTAAACCGGCTCCATATCCTCGTCCCGCCCCATAGGCTCCTAATCCAGATCCGCCATCTCCACCAGCTGCCGCAGCAGCGGCTGCGGCTCCCGATCCTCCTTGACCGGCACCACCTGCTCCTTGAGAACCTAATCCGCCAAATCTGCCTCGTCCTCCTTGACCGCCAGCGGCTGCAGCTGCACTGGCTGCTCCAGCTCCACCTGCACCTCCTAAACCGGCTCCATATCCTCGTCCCGCCCCATAGCCTCCTAATCCAGATCCGCCATCCATACCGGCTGCAGCAGCAGCGGCTGCGGCTCTCGCTCCTCCTTGACCGTCACCACCTGCTCCTTGAGAACCTAATCCGCCAAATCTGCCTCGTCCTCCTTGACCGCCAGCGGCTGCAGCGGCACTGGCTGCTCCAGCTCCTCCTGCACCTCCTAAACCTTCACCGTATCCTTGTCCTGCACCTAAGCCTCCTAATCCAGCACCGCCATTTCCACCGGCTGCAGCTGCAGCAGCTGCGGCACCAGATCCTCCTTGACCGGCACCACCTGCTCCTTGAGAACCTAAGCCGCCAAATCCGCCTCGTCCTCCTTGACCTCCAGCGGCTGCAGCGGCACTGGCTGCTCCAGCTCCACCTGCACCTCCTAAACCAGCTCCATATCCTCGTCCCGCACCATAGCCTCCTAATCCAGAACCGCCATCTCCACCGGCTGCAGCAGCAGCGGCTGCGGCTCCCGATCCTCCTTGACCGGCACCACCTGCTCCTTGAGAACCTAATCCGCCAAATCCGCCTCGTCCTCCTTGACCGCCAGCGGCTGCAGCGGCACTGGCTGCTCCGGCTCCACCTGCACCTCCTAAACCGGCTCCATATCCTCGTCCCGCACCATAGCCTCCTAATCCAGAACCGCCATCTCCACCGGCTGCAGCAGCAGCGGCTGCGGCTCCCGATCCTCCTTGACCGGCACCACCTGTTGCTTGAGAACCTAATCCACTAAATCCGCCTCGTCCCCCTTGACCGCCAGCAGCTGCCGCGGCACTGGCTGCTCCAGCTCCTCCTGCACCTCCTAAACCGGCTCTAAATCCTTGTCCAGCACCGCCAGATCCACTAGCGGCAGCTGCGGCTGATGCGCTAGCCGATGCTGATGACGAGGATATGCTATTTGCCTGAGCGAACATAGAAATTAAGCCTCTTATTTCATTTATGAACTGGTTGTTAACTTCACCAGTCGTCTGAAGGAATGCAGATGCTAAAGCGTCGGCTATAGCATTAGTTTTTATTTGAGCGCTCTGTCCTCCTCCTTCTGCTATGGCTATGTCTGCCACTGCTGATGCGAAGGCCATGTTCATTGCCTGCAGTTTGTTTTGGGAAGTCTTTCCGCTTCTTTCCATTTTATCTACACCCATTTTTATAGATGAGGCAATCGTATCTATATCATCCATCTGTTCATTTGTAAATGCTCCTGATTGTCCTAAAGCAGCAGAAAAGTAAGTCATGAAGCTTTCGGCCATGCTTGCGCTTTGCCATGGTGACTGACCGAGAGCGAATATGCTCTGAGACCAGATCACTACGAGTAACGATAGTGAAAATCGAACTGTCCAAATCATTTTGTTTGTGGTTCTTTTCCACCGAATGATTTTTCAGTGTTTCTTGTCATCTTTTATACTTCCGATTTCGTGATGAAATCCAGTGGAATTTTGTGATTCGTCAGTTGAGTCAACATTTCTGTTCCAGTCTCTATCTCTTATTTGTGTATGAAAATGATTTGCGTCACCTGAACTGCGTAGATAGTTTTCTTTTTGGGTTTATCTTGCATGCAACTATGTCATTGCTGAAAGAGAGTTGCATTTTTTAGTTTTTAATACTAATGAATTTTCGTTATTATATCCTATCTCGGTATACTTGAT